>NW_021906255.1:0-553 GCF_006229205.1 Suricata suricatta | reverse complement strand
CCAAGTACACCATTCTAGCCTTGATATAGTAAATGATAAATGTCCAGGCCAAGTAGGAAGGGCATCAGCTTAAAAAAATCAGGGAACACCTTTGCACTACAGAACTTTTTCTAACCTAGACTGGAATAGTACGGATGAAGTTGACCACAGAAAATCAGACATGGGAATGGTTTTGTCAAAGATCAGAAAATGATGGAAAATGCCTCAAAAGCACCTTCAGTTCTACACCACCAGTCCCTCATGCTTGAATATTGATCTATCCCTTCCTTATGAAATGGTTTCAACTTGTCTAAAATTTTTTCTTTACTACAGGAATATTAGTCAGGTTTTATAACAGAAGTTGATATAAAAACCTAAGGTTTGCTCTACACAAATTCCATTTGAGAACTACATCTCAGATCAAATAAAAGATGCCTATATTGATTTTTTGGCAACTCTTTGTTTAAGGCACTACATTACATTTGCCTTCACCCCATTCTTCTAGATATTTTACGAATCGACTCAGCTTCTGGGGAAAATGTGCTTATTCCTAAGTACTTTGGCCCTTACAGAT
>NW_021906254.1:0-553 GCF_006229205.1 Suricata suricatta | reverse complement strand
GGAGAGCTGCCGTTTCTTTTTCCTTACCATCAAGATATTATTTTTCCTTATCTCATTCTTATCCCTCCCCTCAGGTGGTTATACGCTTTTAGACCATCCATTGTCTTATGTTGTTTCTGTCCACCTCCCTATTTTTTCTTTTATATTCTTTCCTTTCTCTTTTCTTTTCTTTCTTTCCCTTTTGGTTTGCTTGCTTTATTTCCCTGTGCGTTTGCATGCGTTAGTTCCCTATGTGTTTGTCTATTTGTTTCCCTTTTCAGGGCTACCTAAAGAAACAAACCAACCTCAAGAAACAAGCCAAAGTATGCATGGTGGAGAGTCCCAAATATCACTAAGTAGGGAAATAAAATAATCAAAGCACAAGAGAAACCAAGAGACACCATTAAAAGTACACTTCCTGAAATGATAGGCCTGGACACTTAATGAGCCTCCATTAATAGAGCAATTCTAACAGGTACACAGTGCATAATGAGCTTTTTTTTTCTGTTTATTTCTTTTTTAACATATGCAATTATTTTCCATCATTTACACTACATTAGTTACAATGACACTC
>NW_021906253.1:0-553 GCF_006229205.1 Suricata suricatta | reverse complement strand
AGAGATGAGGACGAGACTTAGCTACCTCACGGGCTCCTTCCAGAGCTGTGGCGCTCCGGGCGGGGCGGGGCGGGGCGGGGCGGGGCCGGCGAGGGGGCGGGCGCAGAGCCCTGCATGGGGGGCCGCCCCCGGAGAAGGGGGACGTGAGAACTGTGAACCCAGGGCTGGGGGCTGAGCGAGCCGGCTGACCGCCACCCCGGACACAAAAGACCGAGACGTCCCTCCTTTGTCTGGGGGTCCTACCACGGGACCCCTGGTTTCGACAACTTGGGGCCCCCCACCCGTCTGAAGGGGTCTGGCAGGCACTTGGGGGTGGCCAGAGCAGCCGCCACCTGCTGAGTCGGTCCTCCGAAGGGGGGGGGTGGGGGGGGTTCCAATCCGCGGAGCCAGGGGAGCAGAGTGCGGGGTGCTCCTGTCACCACCCAGCTGCGCGATGGGTGCAGGCTCAGGCCTGTGGCCTGTGACCAGGGCAGGGGGCCCAAGGACATCCCTGAGAAGCCCCAGCCGGGTGGTCACCGCCTCACGCTGGGGCTGCCTGTTGGAGGAGGCCCTG
>NW_021906252.1:0-553 GCF_006229205.1 Suricata suricatta | reverse complement strand
ATATATCTGAAAAATGTAAAAAGTGAGAGTTCAAATGAACTTTTTATCTAGAAAAGTGGCCATCCTTTTAAAACATCTCACCATGAATTTTCAATAACAAGCTTGCTTTTTTTGATTCTGAATATGTAAAAGCTATTTAATTTTGCCATCTGTTCTTAGAACGATTAAGTGTAAATTAATTACAGGCAATAGTTTTTAGAATGCACTGAATGCCAGCATATCCTAAATGTTGCACAAAGAGAATTTATTTTTTTCCAAATTAATAAAGCAAACTTTTAAAAAGTGAAGCAATAATAACAGACTTGCTACTTTAATATAATTTTCTTTTTTTACATGCCTCCAAGAATTTTGGGTAATTTGTGTCTAGCATTTTATCTATGTTCCTGGTACTTATTAATAGGTTCTTGCTAAGTAGGGGTTCACTTATGACTTTGCATACTCCTAGATTTGCCACATTTTAGGAATACATGTTAACACTGAAATAGTAAATTCTAACTATTAAAACTGGGCAGAGATATGAAAAATAATTGTTGAAATCTGAAAATAGAAAAAA
>NW_021906251.1:0-553 GCF_006229205.1 Suricata suricatta | reverse complement strand
AAACTGCTCTTCCTGTATCTTCTCCATCCATATCTTTCCCCAGTGGGAAGGGTCCTCACCCCAGAGGTCTCACCTGTGAGCTGTTTCCTCGCACGGTTCCCAGCAGAGAAAGGGGACCTGGGGAACCCCTCTAAGAAGACTGGGCTGTGGGGACACGGGTGCGAGTGGCTCTTTGCCTCAGCGGAGCCCTTAAAGCTTGGCCCCAAAGGCCGCGGTCGCCACTCCGCCCCGACGTGTCCCTGCGTGCCCGGCTGGGACATCGCCAGGACCTACGCGCCCGGGGGTTAATGAACCGACCGGAATCCCTTCTTTTACAGAAGTAAACAGCCGGGAGCAGATGTGGAAGAACTAGGAGGTGGCGGCGGGCAAGGGGTGGGGGAGGGGTGGGGGGGGGCTCTCAACAGCCCTGCCTCCTCCCTGTGCGTCGAGGCCCAGCACAGAGGCTGGAGGAAATCTCTGCCAAGTGGGGGAAATTCTTCAAACCAACCCAGAAGATCATCCTCAGATGAGGACTGGTTTCTGAATGTGTAGCTTGTCTCCTCGCTGTGCCTTG
>NW_021906250.1:0-553 GCF_006229205.1 Suricata suricatta | reverse complement strand
TTTTCAATAAATAAAGCTGACTCTTGCATAAGGATAGAGATGCCAGCCTGGTGAGCAGAAAGACAGCTGAAGCTCTCTCACTTTCTTTCATGGACACAGTTCATCCTTCAGGGAGCCCTGGACCTGCTGGAGAATTAAGAAAGCTTAAATTTGGACAGTGGTTTGGAGCCCTCTTTCTCTGCTAGTAGAGGAAAAGAAATTTTAAATAAGAATTAAATACAATTTGAGGTTTAAAAAACAGAGAATATGAGGAAATTTTTACTTAAGAAGACCTATATTTTCAATGGATAAATAGAAAATATTCTAAAAGCAGCATGTTGGATTTGAAGGAATCCACAAATATAAAGGTTTGAAGCATTGATCATGGGTAGTGAAAGAGGAAACACAGGGAAAGTCATTAGAGATGATGAAAAGAACATAATTGCATGTCCTTACATTCAATAGAAATATTCCAATGGCCCAAAACCCATTGGAGCAAAATCTTGATTTCTTGCTATAAGAATAAAAAAGGGAGGAGTGCTTGGATGGATCAGTCAGGTAAGTATCTGACTTG
>NW_021906249.1:0-553 GCF_006229205.1 Suricata suricatta | reverse complement strand
GGCCCGGTCCTCGGTTCTCCTCCGGGTCAGATCACTCACTCACCCACCTGCTGCGTCAGCACCTGCTTCCAAGGGCCCGGACCACCTCTGGCTCGTTCCCTGCCTCGAACCTGGGCCCGGCACGCAGTAGGCCCTCCGCCGAGGGCCTGGGTGCACGAGGGGACCCGTAGCTGCACTTTTTGGTCTCGGGTCTCCGCCCGCGGGGTCCCCTGGGGCACGATCCCTGCCCCCGCAGCCCTGACCCTGGCACGCTGCGTTCGCGCCGGGCTGGAGGCGTCAGCCACTCGACCCCCTGCTCCGCGCTCAGACGGGAGCCGGCATCGTAGGAAAGGGCGCCCGGCGCGCTCGCTCCCGGCCCGGGCGTTGGCACGGGTTCCTTAAACACGGCCTGTAACTACGAAGCCTGCTTCCATCCGCCAGACTTCTGAGGAGTTTGATTGGGATCATCTCACGTTCTGACCTGAGTTCGGGTGCAGGTCGGGCTGGGAACGCTCTGGGTCGGAGGCACGGCTGTCCCGCCTCCTTTCCCAGCTGGTCTCAGGCTGCCGACCTC
>NW_021906248.1:0-553 GCF_006229205.1 Suricata suricatta | reverse complement strand
TATCACTAAAAGACTGGGGAAAAGTAGTGGAATTTCAGGTCATGTAGCAAACTGTGCTGAATGAAGATTTTAGGCAAGGAATTCTTTCAGATACCATTGAATATGGCCTACTACATTGTTTCCTCCCAAAAACATAGGCCACTTGGTCATCTGTCTGTTTGTCCTCCCCTCAAAGTAATTTAGAGTCCAAAACATTTCTCCACTATTTTCAAAACTTTATGATGTACCGAACAATTTAGTCAGATTATACTTCTTAGAATTTATTGTAATGCAATGATTATGTGTATGCTATAAAGTCTTCCTAGTAACATTACAGTATATGCAAAATAATTGAAGCAATCTAAATGTATTACTATTGGGGCTTACTCTCTCAAATGAATTCTAGGAATTTTACAATGCAATATTTCACTACCAATAAAATGATGTTTGAGAAAACATGGGAAATACATTATTTAAGTGAACAAAATGCAGATTACAGTGCACTTTGTATTGTATGATCTCATTTTGTAAACATTGTGTATATAGAAATATATACATAATTTATATGTTTTAT
>NW_021906247.1:0-553 GCF_006229205.1 Suricata suricatta | reverse complement strand
AAGAATTGGACACTTAACCAACAGAGGCACCCCCTCCTTCATGTTCTTAATGTCAAATAGTCACTTCTTCCTTTCTTTATCTATACTGTGTTTTTCTTTTCTCCTATTTTCACCTATTCTTTTGTCTAGGGTCTCTTCCAACACAGAAATTAATAAAAGCACCAATTGTATCAACTGCAGTAATAACCACATATGTATCAAACATTAGGATGAGAGAGAGAGGTGAAAGACAATATAAATGAGCCAGGTTCTCATTATTTACATCACAGAAATAACTGATGACATAACAAAATAGTGGCATCAAATTTTAGAAGGATCAGAATTATTAATGATGATGCTGTCTTTGGGGAGTGGAGTAGAGGTGAAAAAGGGTGAATGGGTGATTTCTCTAATGATGTGTTTGTTTCAAAAAGTGTTACTTTGCTGTTAAGAATATGTGGTTTAAGATAGGTGACTTAACAAAAAGTAATACTGCTTATCTCTCAGAGATGTTTTTATTCAATAAGATAATAAGCTCCAAGGAGCTTTGTAATTTTTAGAGTATGGTTCAACT
>NW_021906246.1:0-553 GCF_006229205.1 Suricata suricatta | reverse complement strand
GTTTTTCAATTGCACATGTAAGATTCTATGAAATAGATCACATTTAAGCCCTAAACACAAGCTTCAATAAATTTCTAAAAGACTGAAAACATGGTATGCATCTCTTCCAACTACAACATAAAACTAGAATTCAACACAAGGGGAAAACATGGAAAGATCTCAAACATTTGGAGGCTAAACATGCTACTCAACAACCAATAGGTCAGAGACAGAGTTCAGATGCTAGAGGAGCAGGACCCTGGGCATTCCTTGTCCCTCAAACACAGCTGCACTGAGGTCAGGTGACTCGGAACACCCAGGAAATGATCCTAGGCGTGGCAGAAGGATCTAGGGTTTTGGAGGGAGAGTGCGTGGCAGGTGTGCAGCGCGTGGAAGTGAACGGGGAAGAGAAAGACAGAGGTGCTGCTGGGGGAAGGGAACAGTGCTCCTGGAGAGACAAGGGAAGATCTAGGGGGCTGAGGAAAGGTGGCATCCAGTTGGAAAAGGGGAAAACCTCTCTGGACTGTGAACTGGAGAGTGAGAAGTCCTGAGTGCCCCAGGTCTGATTTGCAGA
>NW_021906245.1:0-1312 GCF_006229205.1 Suricata suricatta | reverse complement strand
TAGAATAAAATATCAAGTGAAAAACAATATATGTAAGTCAGTTTTGCACTGTGATATCAAATTTGTATTTGATATATACACATATGTGGGGGGGGGGAACTACTGACAGAAAGTATATAAAAATGTTAATAGTTTTCTCTGGGACATAGACTATGTGATTTATGGTACACTCTGCACTCCTGCCCTTTTGTTTTTTCCACATTCTACAATGACTAGAAAGATACTCGTTTTGTTTACTTATGTGTCATTCTTATTATTGTTTTATCTATTATCTATTATCTTGTCTTTTAGAAGGGGTCCATAGACTTTGGATCTTTGATTCCCAACTTCTGTTCCTTCTCCTTTTCTCTGGTCCTTCCCCATCACCCCCTGATCCTTACCTCCCTCCTGAGCCAGAAGCTTCTGTAGCCCCAAGGCAGACCCTCCCCTCATGACTCTCCCAAGCGACCTATAGGTTTGAACTGATAGGCTCTGGAGGCTGAATTTCTAGGAGCAGTGTGGGAGGCAGGCAGAGGCTAGGGGTACTGCCCTGGCAAAAGCGGTTGCGATCTCCCACCTTTGAAGCCTGTGTAGGTAACAGATTGCAAAACAACTAAGCAAAGATGGAGGCCAGGTACCACAGAGTTACTTTGCATACATTGTGCTGATTTTATAATCAATTTTTTAAAAAGAATACTATTCTCTGGAATTGGCAGCTTAGCAAGACTAGTTGCCATGGAATTCACTGCTATCTCCCAGGATCTAGAACAGTTCCTGGCACCTGGCAGGTGTTCAATAAATATTTGTGGATTGAATGAAAAACGAATGACTGATGATGAACAAGTAAACCAGGGAATAAATGAGAATGTAGGTAAATGAACAGAAACAAGAGTCAGGGAGGTTTGGAGTAGAGGAAGTTGATATAGTCACTGAGAAGCATATTTTGGAAACAAATTTTTTAAAGAAGAAGGGAGATTGGATAATAGCTAGAGGGGGATAGAGAACCCAGATGGGAGTTTTGGCTTATTTGTTTATTTGTCTTGAATGGGATGGTCTTTATCATGTTCATAATCTGAGGAGAAAGAACCAGCAGGGAAAGAGGGAGCCTGGACTAGACCAGCAGGAAAGAGGGAGAGGCCATCACTGCTACAGTCGAGTCCCGGAGAAAATGATGGAAAATGAGATGGGAACACAGTAGGGAAGAGGCTCCCCAGCCTCCTGAGCTGGACACTGGCGTGGGATCATGAGCGTGGGGGAGGTGGTGAGAGAATTGGGCAAATTGCTTAGGTGAAGTAGCAGATTGGGGCGACTGCGCAGAGGAGGTAGGAGAGTC
>NW_021906244.1:0-553 GCF_006229205.1 Suricata suricatta | reverse complement strand
GTGATGTGGTTATCTAAGGTAGAGGTAGTGTAGGTAGAGGGGCAGCAAGTATAAAGGCTCTGAGGGAGGGCCTTGCCAGATATGTCAGAAGGCCAGTGGGCTAGGATGCCAGTGGCTAGAGAAAACTGTGTGGGAAGACAGAGAAACCAAAGGCTGAGAGGTAGTTGGGTCAGTGACAGATACTTTAGGACTCTGGGGAGGTGGGCAGGTGGAGAGGTGGTCAGTGAGTGCTTTTTAGGATGACTTTGTCTCTCTCTTGTTTTAAGTACAGAGAACCTATTCCTACACAACCATCTTCTTCACAGGAGCGCTTACAACTTCTGCTGCATGTGCTTGGTCACTGGCATCCTCAGCGGGGATTGCCTTCCCAGCTGCAGCACAGCTCTGAGCACTCCCACCAGGGGCACATGTTTCTCCTTTGGGCTGGATCTGATTTTTTAAAGTGCCAAGGTGTTTCCTGAAGCTGGAGAATAAGGTGAGGCTCCAGCTGGGAAGCAGTATTTCCAGTTAAATACAAGGTGAGTGTGAGAAGACACAGTGGAGGATGTGAGTG
>NW_021906243.1:0-553 GCF_006229205.1 Suricata suricatta | reverse complement strand
ACTGTGAGATCATGACCTGAGCCGAAGTCGATGCTCAACTGACTGAGCCACCCAGATGCCCCTGATTCTTGTTTCCTTATCCATTCTGTTACTCTATGTATTTTGATTGAAGCATTTAGTCCATTAACTTTTATTTTTTTCCATAATATTTTATTGTCAAATTGTTTTCCATACAACACCCAGTGCTCTTCCCCTTAAGTGCCCTCCACCATCACCACCACCTCTTTTCCCCCCTCCCCCTTCCCCCTCAACCCTCAGTTCATTCTCAGCATTCAATAGTCTCTCAAGTTTTGCATCCCTCTCTCTCCCCAAACCTCTTTCCCTCCTCCGCTCCCCCTGGTTCTCCATTAGGTCTCTCCTGTTTTCCTGCTAGACCTATGAGTGCAAACATATGGTTTCTGTCCTTCTCTGCCTGGCTCACTTCGCTCAGCATGACACCCTCAGGGTCCATCCACTTTCCTACAAAAGGCCATATGTCATGTCCTCTCATTGCCATGTAGTACTCCATCGTGAATATATACCACATCTTCTTGATCCATTCGTCAGGTGATGG
>NW_021906242.1:0-553 GCF_006229205.1 Suricata suricatta | reverse complement strand
GGCTGTCTGGTTGGTCAGCATCAATCCCGCTCCATTAGATAGCATTATAGGCAAGGAGGTGTGTGATTTGGGGAAGGCAGGTCCTGCTGCCACTGTGGGCCCCCACTGTCTGTTCCCTGAAGCCCCAGCTTTTGGTGATGGGGAGAAAAATGGCGACATCCCAGTCTCTCCTCCACAGGCCGGGTGTCCCAAAACACTCTGTTCAGGCAGTCCTGACTGTGCCTTGTGTCCCAAGGAGGCGGCTTGTCCTACTCCATTGACTCCTGTGAGTCCCTGGAGCTTCACTGGGATTTAAACCCCATTGTCTTGTCATTACTACCCAAAGCAATCTACACATTCAATGCAATCCCCATCAAAATTGCACCAATATTCTTCTCAAAACTAGAACAAACTATCCTCAAATTCGTATGGAACCACAAAAGACCCCGATTAGCCAAAGTTATATTGAAGAAGAAAACCAAAATGGGAGGCATCACAATCCCAGACTTTGGCCTCTACTACAAAACTGTCATCATCAAGACAGTATGATATTGGCACAAAAACAGACACATAG
>NW_021906241.1:0-553 GCF_006229205.1 Suricata suricatta | reverse complement strand
TCTCCCTCTCTCTCTGCCTCTTTGTCTCTCTCAAAATAAATAAAGACTTAAAAAAAAGATATATCTGGGTCTCAACCTATATCCTCTGGATTATTTTTATCAAGTTCCCCTATGCAATCTTAATATATACTATAGTTTGAGAATAATTTATTTAAGATTTGGGCAGCAGAAATGGAAGAGAGATAGAAATTACTAAGTTCAGGAAGTTGAAGGTGTGACATTTTTGAGAAGATGATGAATTATTTTATTTATATCCTTCATTTAGCAAGGACGAATTATAGCTGAACTAGAGAGGGGTGGTGGTGAGAGGACCAAGGAGAGGATACAGGGACTATTTTTCAAAATACACCATGGTAGGGAGTAATAAAGAGAATGCTGATTTCCTTTCCTGGTTATACGGGAAGTTGCACATTGATTAGAAGGTCTGAGGGAAACATGTTTCATAACTCAGTTCACATAATATGGAGAGATTGAATCAGTGTTTGACAAAAATTCTGAAGGCATATAGTGGTTTGTCACACAAAAGCAAGGAAACAAAAATTACTGTGAAGGA
>NW_021906240.1:0-553 GCF_006229205.1 Suricata suricatta | reverse complement strand
GGGACACATCACTCCAAGTACCAATCAACAAGGGGCCTTGGGGGGCAGGGGATTGGTGCTCAGGCAAAAACAACTGAGTGGGTCATCATCTGATGGAAGGAGACCTTGCAAACCTGCCGTAACCTCACAGGGAGGATTCTCAACTTGTGAGTCAGAATGCCTCCCGACAACAAATCCATCTAATCTTTTGAGGCATAAGAGCATATACATCAAGTTTAATTTTGTATTATTCATTATCATCAGTATTTTGATATATTTCTGAATAGAGACTGATGTACTACTGCCCAATGTGGATTTGGTGACATTTATTGACATTTGATGTTCAATTATATTTTTCTAAATATGTCTTCAAAGTTACCTTCTTTCATGCACTGTCTGGTGTACATTGGATATGAAAGCTGTGCCTCATTCATGATGTCATGATGTAGGATTTAAATCTCATGTGTTTTTTCAAGTATTGATGAAGGATCAAACACCACTTGTAAGCACTGCAATTCTCTCTTCTCTTTCTCTCTTTCTATGCTCTAAGATAGCTATGGAATTGAGCCTGTTG
>NW_021906239.1:0-553 GCF_006229205.1 Suricata suricatta | reverse complement strand
GTAGCAAAGGTAACACAAATTCAGTGTAGGTAGTGAACATATTGAGAAAAACATAAGTAGGCTTTGTAGCAAGAAGTGGGGGGGGGGGAGGAATCAGCCAATAAGAATTGCTGTACCATGTGTAAGATTATCAGTAAGAATTAAGCACACTTAACCTAAAAATCCACCCAAAACCAAAACTCGTTTGGAACAAAGGCCTCAAATTTTGTTCTAGTGTCTATATAGTAAACCCAAGTTATATTAGCATTGTTTTTTTTTTAAACACCCAAAGTGTCAAGGAAAGACATGTAATAGAGAGTGAATTTCTGTCACTTAGAATCTGAATAGGGAAGAATTCTGCAGAGCCAAAAGCTATTTTTGTTACTCATAAAATGACTCCCCTCAGTAATCTACTTAGTCACATGGAAAAATCCTATGCACAGAATAGGCATAAGATGTAAATAAATAAATAAATAAATGAATGAATGAATAATACATGTTTATATTATATTATAAATATGATGAGATATAAATATAAAAGTTTGAGTATATTATATTCTAGAGCAGTTAAAAT
>NW_021906238.1:0-553 GCF_006229205.1 Suricata suricatta | reverse complement strand
CTCTCTCTCTCTCTCTCTCTCTCTCTCTCTTTCTCAATGAAAAAAATTCCTCTCCTTAAAGAGTGATCTATATTTGCACTCTGATTTTCTTCCCCTCGTTGTCTCTGTTTTTAAATGTTTTTTTTCAAATTTATTTTTGAGAGAGAGAGAGAGAGAGAGACAAAGCACAAGCTTGGTAGGCTCAGAGAGAGAAAGAGAGAGAGAGAGACAGAGAGGCAGAGAGAGACAGAGACAGAATATGAAGCAAGTTCCAGGCTCTGAGCTGTCAGCACAGAGCCTGATGTGGGGGCTTGAACTCATGAACTGCAAAATCATGATCTAAAGTGAAGTCAGATGCTTAAGTGACTGAGCCACCCAGGTGCCCCATCCCCTCATTCTCTTTTAGTCTAATGTCAGTCTGGTTCCCTCCCTTGCCACCCCACCAAAATTGCTCAAAGACATACTGTTAAATCCCTTAGTCACTCTGTCGTCCTCCTGTTGGGTAACCTATTGGTAGCATTTGATAGAGTTGGGCACTGCCTCTGCTAAATTTCTCCATCTGGCCTCTGGGCAT
>NW_021906237.1:0-553 GCF_006229205.1 Suricata suricatta | reverse complement strand
TTACTTCAAGACCCTTCAGGATATTCCATGATTCTTGCCATATTTTTGCTTTATTTCAGTTACATGTGGTGTTGACATTTCTTCTTCAGGGATGGTAGACTGCGTGAGTGCTGGCCACCATTTCTTTCCTCCTCCTTGAGCTCTCCATGGGTCTAGCGCAGTGCCCTCGACAGACAAGTAGGTAGGTGTTGGTGGAGCTGGCAGCAGGGATTTTGCTTAAAGTAAAGGAGGCTGAGTTGAATCGTAATGAAAATGCTGCAAATCTCCTCACTGTTTCCCCTTCAGGCTTCTGTTTATCCCATCGCCTGGGGTTGCTGCATCCGAAGGACCAAGTGCTAGAGTCCACCCACGACATGGCCGCTGGTGGTGGCAGCTCAGGTACCCTGATCGGTCTCATCCCTTCATTGCTGCCCTCCCAGGCCGAGTCACTGTCATTTCTCATCTGGACAGCTACAGTGGCCTCTTCACTGCTCTTTTCAGTCCTACTGATGTTGGCACACAGCTGCTGGACTAGACGTCTTTTTTCTTTATTTATTTTGAGAGTGTATGAGCA
>NW_021906236.1:0-553 GCF_006229205.1 Suricata suricatta | reverse complement strand
CCAGTAATTAAGAGGTTACTCTGCTTTGCCAAAATAATGTGAAAGTAAAAACAAAACAAACAAAAAAATCCCTGTATTTCTTTTTAAAATATAGTTTATTGTCAGGTTGGTTTCCATATAACGCCCAGTGCTCATCCCAACAAGTGCCCTCCTCCATGCCCATCACCCATTTTTCTCTCTCCCCCACCACCAGTCAACCCTCAGTTTGTTTTCAGTATTGAAGAGTCTCTTGTGGTTTGTCTCCCTCCCTCTCCTTAACTATTTTTTCACCTTCCCTTCCCCTATGGTCCTCTGTTAAGTTTCTCATGTTCCACAGATGAGTGAAACCATGTGAAAAACAAAAAAAAAAAACCTCTCTATTTCTTAAATCTTTGAGTCTTTCTCCAAATTAAAGCCATTTTTAGGCAATGTAATCTATCTGATCACCCTGAAATACATGTATTTGTTTCCCTGTTGACCAAGAAAATAACAAGAGCCTCTGGTCATACTTACCTCAGCCCATTCTGTGGAGCCCAGCAGCCCAAATTCTTCTGCATCCCAGCTGGCAAAAATG
>NW_021906235.1:0-553 GCF_006229205.1 Suricata suricatta | reverse complement strand
GAGGTGTTTTGAACTAGGTCCTCAATTCCCTCCCTCCTCTGCCCCACCATGCAAATCCAACCTGGGCTGGATTCCATGAAGACGCCTGTTCCCGCCGCCACCCCATCCACCCCATCCGGTTTCCCCAGGGCCGCTGTTCACAGTCGTCTGATCGGTTTGTGGATTGAATCCTGTCCCTCCCCAAATTCCTATGTGCAATCTTAGCCCCTAGAACCTCACAATGTGACCTTAACTGGAGACCGAGTCTTTACAGAGATCAAATTTAATTGAGGTCATCCGGTGGTCTTAATCCTCTATGACTGACTCCTTGCAAGAAAGAGGAATTTTTGGACAGGGAGAGAGAGGGAGAGAGAGTCTTAAGCAAGCTCCACACTCAGGTGGAGCTGCACTCAGGGCTCAATCCCACGACCCGTGACTTAAGCCAAAATCGTGAGTTGGAGGCTCAACTGACAAGCCACCCAGACACCCCAAGGAAGAGGACATTTGAAGGCAGAGGGGTCTGCACGCTAAGGGGGGGGGCAGAGTCTCCCCCCCAACAGCCCCAGAGAGAACC
>NW_021906234.1:0-1312 GCF_006229205.1 Suricata suricatta | reverse complement strand
GCCATCTCCATCTCCTCCTCCCGCTCGGACAGGGCACTGATGAGTTAAGTGACAGAGAAAACAGGGAGGGTGAGCCAGAAGTGGGCACATAAGGGCTAGGCTGGGGCATCCGACCCGACTCACAGAGGGACCAGCCCGTGGCCAGGTCACAATAGGCAAGGGAGTGTGGGGGACCCATGAGGCTGTCGCAGGAAATCACAGGTCCTGCTAAATTCCCCTTTCTCAGAATCCCCATGCTCAGCTTGCTGCTGGGACCCTAGTCATCCCTAAAACCCTCCTCCCCACCATTCTGGTTGCCACTGGCCTGGTTGAGGCTTTCCTCAGGGTTTCACCAGGAAGGCACAGCAGTTAAGACTGGCTCCCGGAATCAGAGAGGCACGGGCTGGAATCCGCTCCTTGACCTGGTGGCTGCTTGACCATGGGAGCCCCTGTTTTTCAGCCGTTAAATGTCCTTGCTTTTGAGATCGAAAGAATGCTCTGTGTGTGACGTGAGTATTGTTATTACAAACTATGTCACGTAGATCATCAAGATCACTTCCTAAATGGAATTCCCCCTCCAGACTTTTCCTCCATGCTGTTCATGAACTTAACCCATAAAGAACACAGTTAATCATGTCACTCTTCTGATTAAAAGTCCTCAGTGGTCCCCCCACCAGCTGAGCCCACAGCGCTGGCCTGCTTGCTCTGATCCCTCTCCCAGCCTCGTCCCCATGGCCCTCATCCAACCACGCTGGGCTCCAGTGCCCCTGTGCCCTGCTGCATTTATCACATAGCCTTCCAATGCCAGCATGTGGTCGGGCTTAGTGAGTGCACAGTGAAAAAAACAGAAAAACAAAACCCAGTCCTGGGCCGCAAGTAATTTTCATTCTGTTCCTTCTTCTGGGACATTCTTTGTTCTACCATTTCTCTTCTCTGCCCCTTCTCCTGGGATTTAATCTAATTACTGATTCTTGGTTAAAATATTCGGTTGACTCTCCAAAGTTGCACGTTCAACAAGGGCACTTCCTTTATGGAATTTACCACCTTGCGTTCTAATTATTCTTCTGTGTGTTGTCTCCCCTACTGGGCTGGGAACCCCTGAGAACGCTGGATCTTTCCTCCTGGTGTTCCCGACACCCAGCATGGTACCCAGACCAGAGGAGGCATCTGTGTTGAGTTAGCTTCTTTGTTTGCAAGCACCATAAGTCAAGTCTGAGAAACTTCAGTGAACAGTTCATTGGAAATGTGCTGGGTGGGTGATGAGACCAAAGCTGGATGTGAACAAGTAGAGCACAACACTGACCACCAGTACTGGAGGCAGCTCTTGGCAGCT
>NW_021906233.1:0-553 GCF_006229205.1 Suricata suricatta | reverse complement strand
TGATGCTCTTTTCTACACCTTCAAGCTAAAGTAGGAAGTCCAAGGAAAACTGTTTTTAACAGGAAATTGATGTGTATATATTCAACAAATGTGCTATAAACTCCAATAAATGGTTTCCAAGGTTTGGTATGGGATCTAGTTATAGTAACTAAAATATATTTGATTATACACAATAATGGATCCAGGACAGCTGATTCTGTTCTCTCCCCTTGCCCTTTCCCCTGAATCTCCATCTATTAATGAATTCTCTCTCCACTCATGTCTTCATTGTAAAATACTACACCATTTCTGGCAACATGAATCCAGTGGTATCAACCAATATTTTATATTCTTATCTTGCCTGTAACATTTGTGATCCTTTTCTGTTACATTAACTCTAGAGGATCAGAATTCTCCATTCTCAATAGTTTTCCCTCTGCTCTCTCTTATCTTTGGAACACATAACCGTAGTGCTTTCCAAATCTCAACTTTTCTAGTTGTTCAGTTCTATGAACTGAAGATAACTAATGACCATTTGTAATGATTATATATTAGCTGAGGCACATATTTAAAG
>NW_021906232.1:0-553 GCF_006229205.1 Suricata suricatta | reverse complement strand
TTTTTAATGTTTTATTTATTTTTGGGAGAGAGAGACAGCGTGAGCAGAAAAGGGTCAGAGAGAGAGGGAGACAAAGAATCTGAAGAAGGATTCCAGGCTCTGAGCTAGCTGTCAGCACGGAGCCCAGTGTGGAGCTCGAACCCACGAACCGTGAGATCTGACCTGAGCCGAAGCCAGATGCTCAACCGACTGAGCCATCCAAGTGCCCTGAAAATGGTTCTTCTTAAGGGCTCTGTTTATCACATTCTCCTTTCTTCATAAGACGAACTGTTCTTATTCTTAGTTAAAAAACATAACTCTTGTGTATGTTTTTCTATCTATCTATCATCTATCATCTTTCATCTCTAACTGTAGGAAATGCAGTATTAACAATATGGGACTTATTTCTACCATTCTTTTTGTTTTGGAGACATCCTTCATCATCACTTAATGGGGCTTAATGTAAATAGCGTGTGGGAAACGAAGGCAGAAGGAAATTTCCTTATGAAGTGTAGCCCATTGATAAATACTTGAAGCAGGTAGAGTGTAACATTTCTCCAGGAACTCCCTACTG
>NW_021906231.1:0-553 GCF_006229205.1 Suricata suricatta | reverse complement strand
AAGCAAAGCAAAACAGACACCTGGTGGGGGTGATTGTCTGAACTGTTCTCACAGCATCAGGTGTAATTGACAGCACAGGAAAGCACTGCTCCCAACACCAGGATGTAGTCTTGTTGTAGAGTCTGGAGATCACACACACACACACACACAGAAGGGATTGTAAAACCTTCCTCATCTTCATCATTGTGTCTGTTGAGAACAGGGTAGGTTCCGTTCCAAGTCATAAATGCTTGGATGGGGCCAGGGAGTGACACTGGCTGAAGGTGTGACTGTGGATCACTAGGGAGGGAGTCCTGCTCCAGGAAGCAGCTTGTCTGGGGTTAGTGTCCCACCTACATCAATGGAGGGAGAATCCATGGTTTCCTGCTGGATTTCCTCTGTGTGAGGACTGATAGAAGAGGGAAGAAGGAGGTTCAGGAGACATAAGGCTAAAATCCAAGATCAGACTGTGATGACTAACCCACTAAACACGGATGAAAACTGGGAAAGAAAAAGAGAAATGGTCATTCTAAGTAGAAAACCATCTGAATCCTTGGAAATGAGAATGAGGATC
>NW_021906230.1:0-553 GCF_006229205.1 Suricata suricatta | reverse complement strand
ATTTCTGGGGGCGGGCCTAAAGATGGAGGTTAAGACTAGTCACGCCCTTCCTAAGGGTCCTAGTCATGCCCTACCTGAGGGTTCTGGGTCCACTCTGTAATTGGTTAAAGTTACTGTCAATGATGTGATGCTATATTGATTGGACCCCTGTACCTGTGTCACAATTTCCTGTAACTCCCCCTTCCCAAACTCATAAAAGCCCCTACCCCGCCATGCTCAGGGCTCCCTCCACGTGGATCCAGTGTGTGGTTGAAGTCTGTGAGCTGAGTTTAGGCTGGCCGGACCTAAATTTGTAATAAAGCCCTTTGCTTTTGCATGCGTGATTCAGTCTCCCAGGTAATCTCTGGTTTTGGAGGGCGATATTAAAATCTGGGTACAACATAATCACTTCACTTTTGGAGCTCATAAAAGATTCTACCATCTTTTAAAATAAATGACATCAATATATAATTAATTTTTTAGTATTTATTTATTTTTGAGAGAGAGAGAGAGAAAGAGTGTGAGCAGGGAAGGAACAGAAAGAGAAGGAGACACAGAATCCAAAACAGACTCC
>NW_021906229.1:0-553 GCF_006229205.1 Suricata suricatta | reverse complement strand
AGACCTGACTTCCCATTCTGTTGCCATCTAATTCCTTTCAGGGAGCAGATCCATGCCCTGAGCCTATTTTCATCCCTGAAATTCTCACGGCCTGATGAAGCAGGTGTGTTGCTGCCCCAGCTTTTTAGAAGCAGAAACTGAGGCCCAGAGAAGTCAAGTGACCTGCACAGGGTCACACAGCTGCTAAGTGGCAGGGCTGGCTGGAAGAGTCTGGACGGTTTGATTCCAGGATTGCAGGACACATTCCTTCCTTTTCTTTGTTTCTTTCTTTGTTTCTTTCCCTCCCTTCCTTCCTTCCTTCCTTCCTTCCTCCCTCCCTCCCTCCCTCCCTCATTCCCTCCCTCCCTCTCCTTTCCTTCCCTTCCTTCCTTCCTTCCTTCCTTCCTTCCTTCCTTCCTTCCTTCCTTCCTTCCTTCCTTCTTTCTTTCATTTATTTATTGGGTCATGTTTATTAAGGTATAATTTGCATCTAGTAAAAGCTATCTGTTTTAGTCGTGTGGTTGTTGGGTTTTGACATGAGTGCTGTCTTATCACTGAGATCCCGACTATTCTC
>NW_021906228.1:0-553 GCF_006229205.1 Suricata suricatta | reverse complement strand
GACCACTCACCCCACGTAAGGCGAGTGGCCTAGACTCTTCACAAGACTGAAGTTATGGGAAAAAATGTAAAAAGTGAGGGAAAGTTCTTGTCTGAGAAACTGAAGAGGACCCGAAACCAGGAGAAACACACGACCTTGACACAGCTTCGCGGGGGATTTTTGAGGAAATGTGAAGAGAGGCCCACAGCAGACGGCCCTCCGGCCTTCATTTCACTACTACGTGGTGCTGCTGACACAGTGACTGGAAGATGACCTTCAGAACCCCCCCCCCCCCGAGAACACGGAGTGCCCAAACCTAGCCTACTTTAGGTCACAGACGGTTCCAAAAAAGGAGGACACATAGATGTTCTGGGTATTTTTGTTTGAAGTACCTACGAGATGGAAAATTCCAGAAAAAAATACCACCATATAGTATGGTTTCGACACTGGGACCCACTTCCAACACTGGGACCCACTTCCAACTATTCCAACAAAAAGCTAGATCAGAAACGGTCCCGTCTGCTGCTCCCGTTCGCACAGCTGGGGACAGACTCGCTGTGCCTCACCGGCCACC
>NW_021906227.1:0-553 GCF_006229205.1 Suricata suricatta | reverse complement strand
GGAGGCCACGGGGCGTAGGTTGGGGATCGCTCAAGGGCCTACAGGGACCAGGCAGCTAACGTAAGTGAGGGGGCAGCTGGTGACAGACAAGCCGGGAGTCCACAATTGCTGAAAGCAGCATGAAAACCATGGATTTCGTTGTTTGGGAGACACCAGGGAGTGGCGAGGACTGTGGTAAACTTCAACACATCCTCCGTCCAAAGACAGAAGCTCCCTGGGAGCTCCAGTATTTTCAGATCTTCTGGAATTTAAAAAAAAGAAATGAAAAACCCAGATTATTTTATTTCAAGTTTTGATTGAAAATCTAGTTAGTTGACATATACAGTAGAAGTGGTTTCAGGAGTAGAATTTTGGGATTCATCACTTACATATAACACCCAGTGCTCATCACAAGTGGGCTCCTTAGTGCCCATCCCCCATTTAGCCCTCCCACCCCACGTCCCTCCATCAACCCTTGGGATCTGTTCTCCATAGTTAAGAGTCTTTGGTGGTTTGTTTCCCTCTCTCTCTGTTTTTTTTTTTTTTTTGAAAACTCAGATTTAAAAGAAGTTTT
>NW_021906226.1:0-553 GCF_006229205.1 Suricata suricatta | reverse complement strand
TGATGTGCTGAGTTGCTGAGTCTGCCTCGAATCCCTGAACTGGAGAAACAGAGGGACCAACGGTTCTCATCTTAGCTAATCCCTCACGAGACAAAGTTCAAGAACTTGGCAAGGAGGCAGGGCGGGGGGCCTGTGGTTGGTCTAACCAGAGGCTTTGGGCAAAAGAGAAAAGATCCGTGTTTGGCCTTGTCTGCACTGAAATACTATGTTGTTTTGCATGACATTGGAGGTGGGGTTTGTTGACTGCAAACAGCTCGTATAATTATTGATACAGCGTATGCTTAATTACTATTTTTCAATTACCCGAATAATATATACACCATAACATAGAAACACCAACAGTATCTTATTCTCCCCCCATTAATAATCAATGTCATTAGTCATAAAAAAATACACATGAAAATCGCAAAGAAACTGCACTATATCCTGGACTGCATAGCCAAATTCAGCATGGCTGACAGTATCCAGTGCTGGCGAGTCTATGACGCAACCAGCAGCCTCGTCCGTAGTTGTTAATGGTGCGTACACTTAATGAGTGCATTTTGGAAAACTG
>NW_021906225.1:0-553 GCF_006229205.1 Suricata suricatta | reverse complement strand
GCCGGGACAGGGACCGCCCGCCCGGGTGTCCTCTCCGCCCACAGAGTCCGATGGCGGCGGCCGTGCCCAGGGACCCGGCTCAGGTAAATGCACGGCCCCCGAGCCCTCCCCGCCTCCCGCCACCCAGACCCTCAAGGCCCGAGCGCGGGGGCCCTGCTCGCGTCCCTGCGCCCGGGTTTCCGAGTCTCGGCCGCGGAGGCGCTCGTGGTCGGGGACCCCGTGTCTGAGTGCCGGCGTGACGGGGTGCGGGCGCGGGCTGCAGGGGAGGGTCCGGCTGGTGCAGGGGCTGCGGCGGTGGGGAGGCGAGGCGAGAGGATTCGGGGCTGTGGGGTACTCCCTTTGCCCTCAGGAAAGAAGGTGTGCGGCGGAGTCGCGGGGGGACTGGCGGGCTGGAGGGTTTTCCCTTCATGTGAGGCTTCTAGACGCCAAGGAAAGTTCTGGCCAAAGGAAGGACACGATCTCCGTTTGGGTTCAAAGAAAGAACGGGCTGGACGCCATCGGGAGGTTGGATCTTAGTTCAGGTGACACAGCTGGCAAGAGAGGACACAACATT
>NW_021906224.1:0-553 GCF_006229205.1 Suricata suricatta | reverse complement strand
AAAGTGAACGATATTACAGGATCTTGGAACTTAAATTTCAACAAGTAAGTGGTGAATACATCTCCTATTTGCAGACACTGCAGTGGGTGCCTGATACTATGGGCAGGAGACACATTGGCTGCTGTCACAGAGCTTCCAGTCTGGTGGGTCTGGGTAACTGTGCATTCAAGTAACATAATTCTGCAGCCACGACAGGGGAAGGACAGGACACTGGGAGCACAAAAGAGCATGGAAGGGTGGCAAACTCTACAAGAAGCATCATCCCAAGATTCTGTAGGAGGGAGCCAAATAAATGTACGACAGTCAATGTTGGACATGTTGAGTGGAGAGATTGTAGGATAGCAGATAAAAATTGAGGTTTGGACATGACTAATGTTGGTGATATGATTCTGGGTAAAGACACACAGTGTGTGGAAGTCATAATCTTAGAGATGACGCTTGGAACTCTTTGGGAGGTTGAGTCTGTATGTGTAGAGAGGACAGAGTGTGGCACCTAGCATAGAATTTGGAGGAACACCAAAATTCCCCCAAGATGAGAGAAAGTAGTCAACAA
>NW_021906223.1:0-1312 GCF_006229205.1 Suricata suricatta | reverse complement strand
ATTTAAACTTTAATTTGAATCTCATATTAGAAATGTTAAGAATTGTGTGTCAGATACTGTCAATGAGTATTCATGTGCTGAAAATCTTTAGTATTTAGAAAGCTGAGGGAGAAAGAAACGTGTTTTTAGTCATCGGTGCACATTTTAAAAGCCAGGTATAGCTAGAATGTAGTCTCACGTACCAATTAAGAAAATGACTAGTTCTCAACCTCTTATTTAATCACAGACCCCTTTGAAATGAGTTAACAAGGTACATTCCATTGCCTCCACCAAAGTTTACACACATAATAATTTATGCTTAAATTTTAGAGAGTTCACAGACCCCGTGAAGCTAGAATCCTAGGATAAGAACCAATTAAGGATTTTTTTTTAAAAACATGCTATGTTTTCATTGATCACCTCATTGATTGGTACTATTTGCAGAGTCTGATTTAGCCCAATAATGTCAGTCTAAAGCGTTAGTGATCCCAGGGCTGGACCCGTGGGGAGAGTCCTCTGCCCTGCGTGTCCTTGGTGGTGTCATTGGCGTTTCTGGCACTTGGCAGAGCACCTGAGAAGGTCTGGCTGATGAGCATTTCCATTCTCAAGTTTATCTACAATTTAAAAGTAAACTAGAGGGGCGTCTGGGTGGCTCAGTCGTTTAGGTATCCAGCTTCGGCTCAGGTCATGATCTCGCAGTTTGCAAGTTCTAGCCCCACATTGGGCTCTGTGCTGACAGCCCAGAGCCTGGAGCCTGCTTCAGATTCTGTGTCTCCCTTTCTCTCCCTCTCTACCCCTTCCCAACTCACGTTCTGTCTCTGTCTGTCTGTCTCTAAAATGAATAAACATTAAAAAAATAAAATAATCATAAAAATAAAGTAGGAAAGCAACTTTCCAACCGCAGGAGAAGCGACAGGAAGATACAGCTCTGGGAAAGTAATTTTAGAAATAGGCTTGCGATTTCCATTCATTAAATGTTTTGTACCCGGAGACGAGGGAGAAGAGTAAGTGCCAGGACCTCCGGGCTTGTGTTGTAACCACTGCTCCTGGGAACATGCATTTAGAGGTCATCACTACCCCGGGATAGCCTGTGTAGACGCTGGACGTGTGACAAACCACACTACCTTTTGTTTAGTGACCGGAGAAGGGCTTTCCAATTCTTCCTGTGTGCAGCTGAGATAAAAAAGAATGGGCGATCCGAGGGGGGCTTAGGAATCCATGCTTGCTCCTGACCTTTTCATTCCCAGTGTGAGTCGTATGGCGGAGCTCAGCTCCTGGAGGTCCGTGAGCAGTGAGTTTGACCGTGGAGACTGTTCAGGGCAGGAGCGGTGTC
>NW_021906222.1:0-553 GCF_006229205.1 Suricata suricatta | reverse complement strand
CAACCTCCTACCCGTAAGTGCTGTAAACCTCACTTCTGCAACGGAAGACATCAAGTGAGCTGTATTTGGGTACTTATTTAGTTACTACATGTATATCATTGTAAAGACGATCATGGAAAATGAGGGCATTAACAAAGACATCCTTGAAGGTTTTCTTAAATTACAGAGATGTTCTTCTCACATAGTGTTTCCATTTTACAAATAAAACAAAGCCAGCAGCTCATATTAGAAATGATGAATTCTTTTTATTTTTTAAGTGTTTTTTAAAGTTTATTTGTTTTGGGAAAGCGTGAGCAGGGGAGGGGCAGAGAGAGAGAACCCCAAGCAGGATTCGGCATTCTTGGTGCAGAGCCTGACTCGGAGCTCATGACCTGAGCTGAGATCAAGAGTTGGACGCTGAAGGGACTGAGCCCCCGAGGTGCCCCTAGAATTCATTTATTCTTTCGGTCAGCAATTTTTGTAGATGCTACTATACTCTGGCACTGTCAGGAGGTAGAGACATGATGGTGAACAAGACAGAGGGCTCCCTGTCTTTATGGAACCAGTGAGCTAG
>NW_021906221.1:0-553 GCF_006229205.1 Suricata suricatta | reverse complement strand
AAAAGGCCTCCCAGGGGAATAAAACTGGGTTCGCCTAGAACTTGACCAAGTGAAAGTTCATCTGTTGGCTGAACCTTCAGTTAGCCACACCAAAGACTCCAGTCCTGTGCTGGTAGGTCAGCCTCTTTCTTCACCTTTCCTCCAGGCAGGATTCAGCCTCTTCCTAATACTGCCTAAGAACTGTTATTATGTAATGCTGTTGCTTAATGACTGTGAGGCATATAGTCAATAAATATCATCATGGAGGGTGCCGAGTTACAAGTCTGCACAGAGGGGGACCTGTCTGGGTCTAGCCTTGTGACAGCCCTCTCCATGTAAGACAAATCTCAGGGATTTCACCTCACTGGTTGATGTATCCTCATGAGGAAGTACTAGAAGGTTCATAAAATATAGGCCAATTTTCCAAAATGAGAAGGCTATGGCCCAGAGATGGGAAGTGACTTTTTCCAGTGTCTCAAAACTAGAAGCATCATCTCAAACAGGTGAATGCATTATCACTGATTCTATCAACGAATATCTCCATAACCAAGGGCCATCATCCCACACCAGCTTC
>NW_021906220.1:0-553 GCF_006229205.1 Suricata suricatta | reverse complement strand
CTTAATACATGTGCAGTGTTTTCTGTCTTCTTCCCCAGAACACCCAACCTTGGCTACAGCTTTGAGACGAACTCGGGGAATGCCTTCCACTACTTCAGCTATGGGGTGGCTTGTTCCGAAGTGGAAATTGACTGCTTAACGGGGGATCATAAAGTAAGAAGTGTGCAAAATCTTAGTACTAAGTTAGGAGAAAGAAGAGAAACAAGAGAATTGCAAACATCAAGAACCCATAGAGACACACTTTCTGGGTGGGAAAATCATGTCTGACCTCACAGCCTGACAAACTTCCTATGAAGGATGCGAGAGCAAATATTTGAGGCTTTTTCTGGGCCACAGAGACTCTGCCTCAACTACTCAATTCCATCACCCTAGCACAAGAATAGCCATAGACGTATGCAAACAAGTGGGCATGGCTGTGTTCCAATACAATGTGATTTGTGCAGGCTGTCTTTTGTTGTCCCCTTCCTTACACAGTCTATCCAGACTCAAGTTCAGAGCCTCAGGAGCCTGGGAACCAGGCTTCCTGCTCCTGGGTGCGTGTGTGCACAGTTTC
>NW_021906219.1:0-553 GCF_006229205.1 Suricata suricatta | reverse complement strand
TTTTGAAAGTCGGTCCCGCGCCTGAGATACAAAAGCTCAGGACATAGGCAGCGTGAAAGCAGGGTTCTGGTGGAAACCAGGGACTCAAGAGGGCTGACTGGTTGCTTTTCTGTGAGACTTCCCTGCAAAGTCAGGGGTGCTGAAACTTGGAGCCCTGGTGCTAGAGAGCGGTCCCACCGGCTTCATCCCACCCGTCGGCACGGAAAACCTTCAGGAAGCAAAATAGCGGCACCTAGTGGAGGCCAGAGCCTCGTCCACCAGCGCCCAGCCCTACAGGTGCATCTCCACTAGGGGAAGTCCTTCTGAACATCCCTGGAAGAGGCCCCTCCTCTGGAGACCAGCGCAAACTACTTACTGCCACCCAGTCACTGATCACAATGTGCTGCAACACCTCACCTCTGGGGACATCTGTTTACTTTTATTTTGTGATTGTTTTTTAACATGACACCTTTTCATGTCTATCTTTTTTCAATTCCTACTTTATTTTTTATTACTTTTTAATTTTTATTTTACACATGATTTTTATTTTATTTTATTTTATTTTATTTTATTT
>NW_021906218.1:0-553 GCF_006229205.1 Suricata suricatta | reverse complement strand
CCCATTCTGTCGGTTGCCTATTAGTTTTCGTGATTGTTTCCTTTGCAGTGCAGAAGCTTTTTATCTTGATGAGGTCCCAAGAGTTCAGTTTTACTTTCATTTCCCTTGCCTTTGTGGATGTGTTGAGTAGGAAATTGCTGTGGTTGAGGTCAAGGAGGCTGTTTCCTACTTTCTCCTTGAGGGTTTTGATGGTTTCCTGTCTCACATTCAGGTCCTTGAGCCATTTTGAGTTTGTTTTTCTGTGTGGTGTAAGAAAGTTGTCTAGTTTCATTCTTCTGCATGTTGCTGTCCAGTTCTCCCAGCACCACCTGCTAAAGAGGCAGTCTTTTTTCCATTGGATACTCTTTCCTGCTTTGTCAAAAATTAATTGGCCATACATTTGTGGGCCCAGTTCTGGGTTCTCTATTCTATTCCATTGGTCTATGTGACATCTGTATTTGGAATAGGATATTAGAGATAAATAAAGTATGACAATAAAGTTGGCTTTAGGGAGAGGAGGGAACATGGGCTGCAATAAAGGAAGTTAGGTAATTGACAGAAAAGGTGCTTTACA
>NW_021906217.1:0-553 GCF_006229205.1 Suricata suricatta | reverse complement strand
CCTGAAACTATTAAAACACTATGTTAACTAACTGGAATTAAAATAAAACTTAAAAAATGAATAAAATGACTAATATATTTGAGATAATTTTCAGACATCAAAAAACCATAGCCACTAAATTCAGCATTCAGGATCTCCTAGAAACAAGAACATTTTCTTACATAGTTACATTATCACACTCAAGAAATTTAACTTTAATGTACACATATTTAATATAATCTATGTACAAATTTCCCAATGAAAAAGATTTGGTTTTCATCACTTCTTGGCCTTTTGGCTAAGATCAAGTGAGAAAGATTTGGTTTTTATTAGAGATTTGTTAACATATAATTCACATACCATACCATTCATCCATTTAAAATATAGAGATCATCAAGTGATAGACATTTAGGCTCTTTCCATGATTTGGCTATATGGCCATTTGTAGCAAAGTGGATGGACCTCGAAGGTGTCATGCTAAGTGAAATAAGTCAGGCAGAGAAGGACAGATACCGTATGTTTGCACTCATAGATCTAACATGAGAAACCTAATGGAGGACCAGGGGGAGGGGAA
>NW_021906216.1:0-553 GCF_006229205.1 Suricata suricatta | reverse complement strand
ATATAAATGTAGTGCCCTTGAGAACAGACACTTAATGAGAGACCGGAACAAGAATGGGGAGAGTGCGGAGCATCAAGGACACCTGGGGACTCCTATTCCTGACTATGGTGGTGATTGGCATCCATGTGGGGAGGTCTCTGATCAAAGCGCCAACCTCATTACATGTAAGAGTATACATTTAGGACAGAATCACTCTAAATATGACGCATGTGGGGAAATACTTAACCAGTCCTCCTGTGCTGCTGATCAGAAGAGGATTCATGTGGGGAAAAGCCCATACACACACAATGAACCTGGGAACATACTTAGTCAGTCATCAAGACTACATATCAATAAGACTATCCATGCCAGACAGAAAGGTTACATTTGTAAGGAGTGTGGCAAAGCTTTCAACAGGCACTCAGCACTAATTCAACATCAGCGAGTGCACACTGGAGAGACACCTTACGAATGTGAAGAAGGTGGTAAAACCTTTAATGATGCCTCATCAGTAAATATACGTAGACTAATCCGTACAGGACAGAAACCTTACATACATAAAAAATGTGGAATG
>NW_021906215.1:0-553 GCF_006229205.1 Suricata suricatta | reverse complement strand
GCCTGGGTGGCTCAGTTGGTTAGGTGTCCAACTCCTGATTTTGATCTCATAGTTTGTGGAATTGAGCCCCGCATTGGTCTCTGTGCTGACAGTGCCAAGTCTGCTTGGGATTCTCCCAATCTCTCTGTCTCTCTCTGTCTCTCTCTGTCCCTCCCTGTTCTCTCTCTCTCTTTCTCTCTCAAAATAAATAAACATTAAAAAAAGACACAGAAGTAGTGGGGAAGGAGAAGATGAAAGCATTAGGGGGAAAGCTCCTACTGGGCTCTGAGCCTGACTGTATAGATTGATGCCTTATTTCATTTGATCCATGCAAAGCACACACCTGGAATATTTACTAAGTAAGAAAAAGGAAAAAATTATATGCATGCTACAACATGGATGAACCGCAAAAACATTATGCTACAGAAAGAAGCCACAAAAGGTCACATATTGAATGATTCCATCAATATAAAATGTCCAGAAGGGGCCAATTTATAGCGACAGAAACTAGATTAGTGGTTGCTTTGGGTTGGGGGTAGAAATGGGGGTTCACTGGGGGTTCCTGGGTGGCTCA
>NW_021906214.1:0-553 GCF_006229205.1 Suricata suricatta | reverse complement strand
CGGCCAGAGCCAGAGCGTGTCCTCAGTCCCAAGGCCCTTACCCTCCCAACGTTTTTAGGAACGTGAAGTGTTCCTGTCCAGGCTGCCCGGAAACCCCTCATATGTGGACTGGGGGGCTGGGAGTGTGGGTGCCCCACAGTTCTGGAACCGTGCCAGCCCTTCCTTGGTGGTGGGGTCGGACCCCAGGGCTGCTGGTGGCTCTGACAGGCGCTGGTGGCCTGCAAACCCCTTCAGTGGGACGTGGGCATTGGCAGCACGGTACAAGCTAGGGAGCTGGGGCCTAGACGGCCGGACATGAGGGTGACGGGCATGGGCTGAAGCCAGAGACCCTGGGAATGAGCAGCCGTCCCCACACCCGCCCAGCCCCGCCGTCCCCTCCACGGGCTCAGTCAGCAACAAGGTCAAGGCCCACTGCGCTCCCCCTGCTCAGGCCCAGGGCCTGTCCCTCCGCTGGGCCCCACGTGCCCTGGGAGTGGGGGGCCGGAAAGGAAGACTTGATAGAAAACGAGGCCCCTTCCCCTCCTGCTCTCCCCCTCCCGCCAGCGCCGTGGCC
>NW_021906213.1:0-553 GCF_006229205.1 Suricata suricatta | reverse complement strand
CTTTGTTACAGTGCACTTCAGTTTTTGCTCCAACAAATAAACTCTTCCATACCAATCCCTACAATAATATACAGTAATTTCCTGATATAAAATCATTTTTAAAAATGGAAATGCTTTTATTGTTTTTGTTTACTGTGTAAACTTGAAACAGAAAAGAATGTACCAGGCATAAATCCAAAGGATACCAAGTGGTTTGGAATTCATCATTTCATGTTTTAGTACATGTAAAGCGGCACATGTCTAGACTGACAGGACTGTACTGTTCATACTGTTGTATAACTTGTGTTTATTTGACAATGTATTATGGACATCTTTCCATGTCAACACAAGATCTATATAGTATTCCATTCAATAGATGTCCCATATTTAACTTGAAAAGTCTCCTAGGAAGTGTTTTCAACTTTAAAATTTCATTATGGGGAGACTGGGTGGCTTAGTCAAGTATCTCACTCTTGATTTCAGCTCAGGTCATCATCTCATGGTTTGTGGGATTGGCCTGTGTCAGGCTCTGTGCTAACAGTGCAGAGACTGCTTGGGATCCTTTCTCTCTGGC
>NW_021906212.1:0-1312 GCF_006229205.1 Suricata suricatta | reverse complement strand
ATGGGTCTACTACAAAGCTTATCATACCATCTTTTCTGGATGCTTCTGCATTTGATTTTTCCTTCCATTCCAGGGATGAACCTCCTGTGCTTTTGTGTAAGTCCATCTCTTCCACTTGCACACTGAATTCTACTGCTCTCACTTAAGGACCTCGTTCAGGCTACATTCTATTTTTTATAAATCATTGCTGTTAATACAAAAACATACTGTAATCGTTTCTGTTTAAAGAAAAAAAAACCCTCTCTTGATCCATTAACTCCTTCTAGCAACTGCTTCATTTCTCTGATTGAATTTACTGAAAATCTCACAAGATTACCTGCTCTTATTCTCTCCATTTGCTCCACAGATACATTATTTCCCTGAATATCCCCTTTTTCTCTTAAGGCTCCTCCAACTGGGCTATTGTCCCTCTACTGAAATAGCTTTTTACATGGTCCTATATGACCTCCACACTTGCACACCTTATGGTCAATTCCTACTCCTCATCTTGACCTCAGCAGCCTTTGAGACAATGCATCATTCTTTGTATCTTCAATCAACTTCTTCATTCGGCTTCCAGGACACCAAGTGTTTTGGTTCCCTTCCTACCTGCCCAGTGCATTTCTTTATTGGTTCTTCCTCCTCATCCCAAACATGATTCTTGGGAATCCTTGTATTTTTATACCTTTTTTTCTCTTTCTACACTTACTCCCAGTTCATATCCAACAGTCCCATGATTTATTATCTCTATACCCAAATGATTCACCAATTTTTTTCTTCGGCTGAGTCTCCCTTCCTGAACTCATCTCACATATCTACTTACCTACTCAACATGATCACTTGGAATCTAACAGCCATCTCAAAATTTGTGAGTTCAAAAGTAGACTGTGGACATGTGTCTATGAGGCCTACTTGCTGCAGCTGAACTCATGAAGAGAAAGGGAAGAAGACACAAATGCATTAGGCTGAAATGAAAGAGAAGGGAGATGAGGCAGGGGTCCAAGTAAAGTGTCTTGAAGCTGATTAGAAGTCATAGAGTGAGATATGAGTTAATCATAACCTCTTGCTGTAGGAAGTGCTTCCAATATCTTCCCATTGTCTATTAAAGAAGTTTCTTTTCTTTCTTTGTTTTTTGCAAGCCTCTATCTGATTTTGTTGACCTAAAAATAAAAGGTCTAAAAAGATAAGAGAAAGAAAGAAGACAAGAAAGCAAGCAAGCAAGCAAGAAAGAAAGAAAGAAAGAAAGGGAGGGGGGAGGGAAAGGAAGGAAAGGGAAGAAAAGGGAAGGAAACTCACTTTTTATTCCTTCCAACACAACCTGCTATTCCTGTAG
>NW_021906211.1:0-2690 GCF_006229205.1 Suricata suricatta | reverse complement strand
ATGAAGAGTCTCAGATTATACATTCTTTGCGGGCTCCCCCATGCACTTAGCATAACATCCAAGCTTTTAGCATGACAAGTAAGACCCATGTAACTCCAGCATCTTGGTTAGCGCCTGGCACATGGTAGGTGCTCACCCAGTATTTACTGGATGAATGAATGGATGGATGGATAAATGCTGGCCAGGAGTATTCATGGTAGAAAACCTTTACACCAGGTTAATCTGAGCTAGAAAAGAAAATGCAAAAAAAATCATACATTTTCAAAATACTGTGTCCTCACTAACTCACCTTCTCACCTCTTCTCCGGAATGGCAACAATCCCTGCTGTCCCATTTATAAAAAGAGACAGGAGAGACACAGAGAAGCTACAGGACTCTTCTAGGACCATACTTAGCAAGTAGACTGTAGGCTTAATTCATGGGAGGAAAAGGATCCCTAAGATTGCAAGATCCTTCTTCCCCCCTCCAAATTTGAAGATCCTATATTACCAGTAAGCACCTGAATACTCCCAAGTTTCTATGTTAGGCTCATTTCGAGGCAAACATCCAGAAGGCCTTCATCTACTCGCTTTCAAATCCAGTGCATGTCAACAGGAAAGAAAGCTGCTTCCTATAACAGGGTGCAGTGCCCACGACAGCCAGAAGGTGGTGGCAGAGCAGGCCAAGCTGCCAGGTCTTCTTCACTCACCTGCTGTTTTCCACCAAGTAAGCACAATTTTGTCCAGGACCTTCTCAAACAAGGCAGTGCGGACCCACAAGTGCTTGGTAGCAAGCTGGGACAGGATAGGCAGCTTCGGCAGCTTCCACACATTCTCCTGGAGGCCCTGGATCTGGTTTCGCCTTCAAGACCAGTATAGAAGGAGGATGACTATTTGCAAAAAGGAAATCCAAGAGGACCCATATGCAAACAGCAAAATGCCCAACCTCTCTAAGAAATGAAAGAAATGCATCTAAACCATCAAGAGCCCATATTGCTCCTGAGTGGGTAAAGTGCTGAAAAATAATAATACCTGGTGAGTGTGAAGATGTGGTAAAACAGACCCCTTCATATACTGTTGATTCTCATAGTGATACTTGTCTTCGTCTCTCTGTCTCTCTCCTCCTCCCTCTGTGATGAATGAGCGATTGTGTAAATGAAGGAATGGCTCTCCCCTACCGCCTGGCATAGGTACCTCTAATTTCTCCATTAGAAAGTCGTTCCCGATATTATGGAAGGCCCATGGAAATCCATCCGTTTCAGAAGTTCTCAGCAAACACTTGGGAAGTTAGCAGATGAATTGGAAGGCACCTTGAAGACCAAGTGGCTGAGGAGTCCGATTCCAAAGGGGAGCTGGCAATGCTAAGTCCAGAGCCTTGACCATCCCACAGTTCTGGCCAGCAGCTCTGGGCTGGCACAGCCTGAAAGGGGAGGAAAGGGCCATTTCCCAAGCACGGATGTGGAGTGATCACCCTCGTCAGAGACAGCATGTGCGCCTCTCGCTCCCTGCCCTTGCCCGAAACAGACAAGGCTAATCAAGCCGCACATTCTTTCCCGTGACGCCCAATCACGGCTCCAGGGCTCCAGAATCTTTCCTTTGGGAGGCCACTAGCACCAGCTGGACTGGAAACCTACTTGCCACCCCTGACCAGGCTCCAGACCGAGGTGCTGGCATAGACTCAAACCGCATGGTCAGGACTGCGGTGGAAGGTCATGTGCACGCACTCAGGCCACGAGCCTCCCCCAGCTAATCAGCCCTCGAGACACATGAGTCAGGTCCCTCTTCCCCTTGTTGCCTCAGCGTCAGGATCCGGTCCGTGCAGACGGAGACCAGAGTGGTTTCATTAAACTCTGGTCTTCCTGCATTCAGAACGGGTTTGGCTACCAGCAGACACCTACTCATTCAACAACCATTCCTTGAGCATTTACCAGGTGCTGGCCACTGTCCAGACACTGGGGACAAAACAGGGAATAACAGAGTTTAGTTGCCTATTCTCATGGAGTTCAAAGCCAAGTAGGAGAGATTGACAACAATCAAGTAAAAAGTACACAAAGGAATGAACAATTAGAGGTGGTGATAACCACAGGGGAGAAAATGAAAAGGCAGATATAGAAGAGAAATGGGGTGAGGGTTGGAATTTACCCTGAACTGGGGGAAGGCCTGGATGACGACAAGGAACCTGCCCCGGAAGATGAGGCTTGTGACTCGGGTTTGCTGGTATAGCATGTGCAAATGCCCTGGGGAAGGAAAGAGTCTGGCGGGCCTGAGGAGCAGAGAGGAGAGTGCAGACAGTGCCAGGAGGTGCTGGTTCGGGCAGAGCACAGGGAGGAGCCTGGACTGTCCTCTGTAGGGATGCCCCAGCCCAGACCCCATGCCCCACACTCATGGGCTCTCGATCAGCGGCTCCAGGTCCTGCACCTTGCGGCTCAGTTCATAGGCCACCAGAAAGTTCTTGCCCACTTCCATGAAGAGGGCTGCAATCTTGTATCTAAGCCCAGTCAGCACCCCCAGGTGCTTGCCTCACCTTAGTGAGACCCCACCTCCTGCTTCTCCACAAGAGGGGGTCCTACCCAGACATGTCCAGGAGTGCCCCACACCTGGGGGGCGCTCCCGCTGCACCGCCCTTGCACCCAGCATAAAAACACCCAGAGGCCCCCAGTACCCCCACCTCCAAACTCACCCGCCTCCAGTCCTGCGGGAGATAAATACCCA
>NW_021906210.1:0-553 GCF_006229205.1 Suricata suricatta | reverse complement strand
CATGTGGAAAACAATTGAAGTATGCATGTTCAGTGATAATAAAATATGCTATGTATGCCAAGTGTAAAAGTATTAGATTACATATTTCCTTGCTTTCCCTTTTATTCCTTATCACCTGTGAAATGAGGTAATGTTTGTTGTCTAATTAGAAACTCATCAGTATTTGTAGTTTCTAAATGCTCATTTTCTCCATCTAAAATATGTACGGCGTATTATAAATGCTATCTTGAAAATAACAACAGGGAAGTTCCATTTTGTGAATATTATATCAGGGCACCTTGTTTTTAACTTTATTGTTAACAAGAAGTGATGATCCTTCATGTGAATACAAATACCAACAAACAGAAGACAAACAGGAAATCTAAATATTTACTTTTTATAAATGTATTTTTTAATGTTTGTTTATTTTTCAGAGAGAAAGAGAGACAGAGTGTGAGCAAGGGAGGGGAGAGAGAGAGGGAGACACAGAATGTGAAGCAGGCACCAGCCTTTGAGCTGTCAGTCCAGAGTCCTATGCAGGGCTTGAACTCACAGAACGTGAGCCTAAGTCAGA
>NW_021906209.1:0-553 GCF_006229205.1 Suricata suricatta | reverse complement strand
TTTGTCTGTTTGGACCTGAGTGTTACAGATTCAGACCTATCCAGTTAACAACATATTATTACTGGCAATAAGAATTTACCATCAGAACGAAATAAGAATGGATCCTGTGGAGGATCTAGAACCCACAGGCCACACCCACTAATTGATGGGAGTCCACACACCAGCACAAAGGGATGTGGGTTTCAAGTCTAGTACTGGGTCTGAGCTGAAAAGCAGAATGTGGCTGAACCCAGAACCTAGAGAGGTAAAGGAGAGGAGGAAATTTTCCATCAAAGGTTGCTGTAGATGAACAATTAAGTTCACAGGAGATGGAGGAACAGGCAAAAAAGACCAGAGATTCATTACATGTGCACTGAGATCCAGTAAGGAAATGGAGACCCAAAGAAATGAACAAGGCAGATAGTAATATTTATACACTTTAGACCAAGAGACAACTCATTTGTCTAGAATTTACAGAAAAAGGAAACAAATGTTTGGGGCCTTTACTTAGTGATAAATGGTCAGGATTTGGGGCTGAGATAGTAGATTACTAACAGACTAATGATGTCTGTAT
>NW_021906208.1:0-553 GCF_006229205.1 Suricata suricatta | reverse complement strand
CTTGTCTTCTTACAGTCTATTCTTATCACAGCAACCAGAGTCATTGTTTAAGAACATGATTCAGATCATAGTCATCTCTACAAAAACTCCAGTGAACTTACCAGACTGGAGTAAAAATCTAGCACCCTTACTGTGGTCAGTGGTCACTAAGTCACTTTTCTGACCTGGTCGTCTTCTGTCCTCTGCCTCCCCCACTATGCTCCAACCATCCTGGCCTCCTTGACTTACTTTAGATGCCACTAAGAGACTTTATTCTTGCTGTCTGTTCTCTCGCCTGGAATGCTCCCACCAGGATAACTGATCAGCTTCTTCATGTATTTCATGTCTGTCAATTGTGACCTTTTTAGCAAAATCTTATCTGATCATCCAGTATAAAATGACAACACCCTCCTTTTCCTTAGTTACTCCCTACCCTTCACTCCATTTTACTTCTTTGTGTAGAATCTAGTGTCATCTGACAAGCTTTCACTTACTTTGTTGCCGGATGAAAGGGGTGACAGACAAGATCCTAAACAGGCAATTGTACAGCATGGAAGGAGCTCTACTTGTTGAA
>NW_021906207.1:0-553 GCF_006229205.1 Suricata suricatta | reverse complement strand
GTGGCCCTTGGCTAAGCCACGATGTTTGTGATGGATCAGGACGTGGTGACCTTCGAGGATGTGGCCGTGGAGTTCACCCGGGAGGAGTGGGCCCTGCTGGACCCTTCCCAGAGAACCCTGTACAGAGACGTGATGCGCGAGAACTGCAGGAACCTGGCCGCGCTCGGTGAGCCCGACGTCATCCCTGCGTTTATGTCATGAGCCCCGTAACGAGACTGTTTTGTCCTTTTCTTTTTTTAAATTGATGTGACATTCACACATCATAAAATTCACTGTTTTAACTATTTAAAATATTTCGTTAATGTTTATTTTTGAGAGAGACAGAGAGACAGATCGTGAGTTGGGGAAGGGCACAGAGAGACACACACACAGAATCAGGCTCTGTGTCAGGCTCCAGGCCCTGAGCTGTCAGCACAGAGCCCGACGTGGGGCTCGAACCCACGAACTGTGATATTATGACCTGAGCAGAAGCCAGATGCTTTACCGACTCGGCCACCCAGGCTCCCCTGTTTTAGCTGTTTTTAAGTGTGCAATTTAGTAGCTTCTGACATGG
>NW_021906206.1:0-553 GCF_006229205.1 Suricata suricatta | reverse complement strand
TCTTCCTGTATTTTGAGAGTGTTAGTATAGTTGTTTTTCTAAAATAATTATCCAAATGAAAGAGTCATTAAAAAATTATCTAGGAAAGGTCTTTGTATAATTTACATAATTATCATTGAGAAAGTAAGTAATTAATTGGACATATTACCATGTAGAGCATTAAAAAGACTCACATAATACTTTATATACTTAAGGAGGTAGAGTAGCATAATTGCAAATATATAAAAACATCGCCGAAGAGTCAGGTGACTTTGGTTCTTGTCCTAGTTTTTCCATTTTAAGCGCTGAATACTTGAAACAGTAGCAGAACTTCTTTGAATTTGATTCTCTTATACATGAGATGATGAAATTAGAATAAACTATTCCCAACTTCCATCAAATTTATCAATTTCTTTAATTTTCCATGCAATGAGTATTAAAGGAATTATGCACTAATTTGTTTGTTTAGCCCATATTTATTTTGCTTCTAAAATTTGCCAAGAAAATGTATTAGAGGTTAGAGGAGAAAAAAGATAAGAAACTAAATTTTCTCCTGAAAGAGAAACCTAAGCAG
>NW_021906205.1:0-553 GCF_006229205.1 Suricata suricatta | reverse complement strand
AAAAACAAGTCAAGGATGTTCACCCTAACCACTTGTATAGGCAGCACTACACTGCTTGAGCTAGCAAGTAAAATAAGGCAACAAAAGTGAATAAAATGATCCATACTAGAATAAAAGATATAAAATGTGTTTATGTGCTAAAAAAATGATCTATGAAGAAAATCCTAGTTACTCTGTAAAATCCAAGAAGTGAAAGATTTTGCAAGTTTTTAAAATACAATTTCAAGAAACAAAATATCTACTATATTTCTATAATTATCATTAACAATTATAAATGAAACCAAAAACACCATCTAAAACAGCACCAAAAATTAAGTTAGAATAAATCTCAAGAAATATATGCAAAACCTGTTAACCAGAAACTATATAACATTCCTGAAATAAATTAAATGGGAATTCATAGATAACAAGACATACTATTTTTATTCCTCACTCTTCATAAGGATTGAATAGATTCATGTAAGAATTATGTTATAGCTGTGATAATACTCATACCAATATTTAATGTCCCAAGGTTTCTGAATCCAAACTATCAAAGATAGAAACAAAAGGC
>NW_021906204.1:0-553 GCF_006229205.1 Suricata suricatta | reverse complement strand
AAAGTCTAGCAACAGCTGTTTAACGGTGTTAAGGCCTTTGACAGCCATGCCTGCGATTGCCCACACTAATTTTCAACATATCGAATGAAAGCCTCTACAGGTAATGTGATTGTAGGCTGATTGTCATTAGTTCAGTCTTATGTCACAGTTTTGAAGAAAAAGTAGGAAATGTTTAATGAGAAGGTTCTGATGGACAAACCAGATGCCACTTTGTTACAGGGTTGTGCAAAAAAGACAATGAGTTGCTGATTTCTTGGTTAGTGAAGAATTACGTTGGAGATAAGAGGCATAAAGATTAGGACTTTATAAGGGCATATGGTATGTATAGTTAAAGTTTAATCTTATGTTTTTTACAAAAGGTTAACTAGTAGAGTTTAGAACCAATTTTTTTTATAGTTTACTGTTAAGTTGGTTTCCATATAAACACCCAGTGCTCGTCCCCACAAGTTTCAAGTGCCCAGATTTCATCCTTTCTCATTGCCATGTAGTATTCCTTTGTATATATAAATTACATCTTCTTAGTCCATTCATCAGTTGACGGACACTTAGCCTC
>NW_021906203.1:0-553 GCF_006229205.1 Suricata suricatta | reverse complement strand
CCTCCTCCTCTCTTCCCATTCACCAATGCCTCATATTCTTTACTCAGAATGTCTTTCCTGATCCTCCTCAGCCCCCAGCAACCTCTTCCTCCTCCTTCAGTTCGTAGCTGGTTAAAGATGCCCCCTGTCCCAGGAAGCCCTTCCCGACCGCAGGCTGTGTCAGGCTGCCCCCCCCCCCCATCTCCCCTGTCCCAGCCCTATCTGCTCTGGTCACTCGCTGGGGACAGCACTGTATCCTCATCATTAGACCGTGAGCCCTGAGAGGGCAGGGTCAGAGCTCTCTTGGTCTTGGTTCCCGCTGTGTCCCCAGTGCAGGGATGGGCACAGAGGACGGGATATTTTTTTAGAGTGTGGGCACGTGCACACAGGAGAGAGAGGCAGGGAGAGAGGGAATCCCAAGCAGGCTCTGCACTGCTGGTGCGAAGCCCTACATGGGGCTCGAATCCCCAAACTGTGAGATCATGACCTGAGCCAAAACCAAGTGCTTGGTTCCCAGCACTTCCCAGTTCCCAGCATTGGGGAAGTGACAGGAATCAAGAGGGGTCTCAGGGCT
>NW_021906202.1:0-553 GCF_006229205.1 Suricata suricatta | reverse complement strand
TGAGTGAAAGGTCAGTCCAATCCCATTTTCGCGTTGGGTCAAGTACTTATTTTCAACATGAATGAGGGCACTTTCCTGATTTTCAGAATTTTCTCTCAACACATAATTATGTGTCAAGGTTTGATTTGAGTGTTTGGCTACTGAAACACCCGGCTTGTCAGAAATAGCGAACTTCAAAGGGGAAGTTTTGCCAAATCCTTTGTACTGTTCGCCACTTTGTGCAGCGAGATTCTTCTTCTGGGCAGATGTCTCTGCTTGGATGTGGCCGTCAGGATACGTTTCATGCCCTTCACTCTCCCTATTGTTGACTCGTTCTATCATTAAATGAGAATTCTCAAGGGTACTATGTTCCCCGGTTGACACTTTTTGAAGAGAATGTTCTAAGCACGGCGTTGGCGGGAATCTCTCGGTGTGTTGCGAAGACACAGCTGAAAGACACCAAATAACAGGAAAGTCACATCATCCCTCTGACTACTCTCAGATGAATACACTGTCGAGCTCTATTATACAAACTTAAAAACAACCAGGAAACGTCAGCCAAAAGTTTGAGAAG
>NW_021906201.1:0-554 GCF_006229205.1 Suricata suricatta | reverse complement strand
ATGAAATTCCATGACTGAGTTAGAGATATATAAATATCTCTTGATGTTTTTTCAGTGGTCAATAATTATCTGGAATGTGTATGCACTTACACCAATGTCTGAGATATATATACATACAATGTATTTTTTGCATAAAATCTGCATAATGAGAGCATGTGTGTGTGTGTGTGTGTGTGTGTGTGTGTGTGTGTAAGTATGTCCTCTGATGACACCAACTTCCCTGGAGGCTCACTTTGTGCTCACCCCACACCACTCAGCACAGCACATCTCCCGTGATGTTCATCATTAAAATAAATTACCCCAATATATGCTTTCCATTATGCTGCATGAAACATCCACACCCTCTGAGTGTGAAATCTGAGAATGACTCATTTCAAAATAGTTTAAATTGTGGTTCCCCTATTGTCCAATATAGACATGTATATGTTTGCTATTCTCTAAAGTATAGTGATGAAGTATAAGAACACTTTCAATAAAAATAGTACCTTTCTTCCAAATAGTTCAGATTCTCATCCTACATGTAAATCCATTTTTATATATACATAGTATGTCAA
>NW_021906200.1:0-1312 GCF_006229205.1 Suricata suricatta | reverse complement strand
GTGTGTGTGTGTGTGTGTGTGTGTGTGTGTGTGTGTGAGTGATGTGGTTGTAATTCTACATTGCCACCGGCGATGTGTGAGAGTTCCGCTCACCCCACATCCTTGCCAACACTTGGTGGGTGTGGAATGGTATCTCATTGTTTTAATTTGCATTTCTCTGAAGACTAATGATGTTGAACACTGCTAATTCAATGTTAAGGCTAATTTGGAAAGAAATCTTCACTTTTTTAATCTATGAAATGGGATGTAACCATGTCCCTGCAGAACCGAAACTGAGTGTGTTATCTGAGTGCATCTGAGAGCCTGGGCAGTGTGTGGCTTAAGGACCTGTAAGGAGGCTGACTGTGGGGGGGAGGGGGAGCTGCCTGGGATAGAAGGACACTGAGGAAGGAGAGCCAAGGAGACAGACTTGGCCCAGGGGCCCAGTCAGAGAGGGGGACCTTTGTCGATAGTGTGGTTTCTTTTGCTTCAGATTTCAGTGCAGCCTTGTTAGTATGAACACCAGTGAGAAGGAACTACAAATGAGCTGAGAAGGATGTCCTTGAATGAGTCATTTGAGCCCAGTGAACTTCAAGATAGGAAAAGGGAATCTCAGTACTGGGTGAAGGTGCCTTTGGGTCCAGGCCTATGAGTAATGATAGCAGGACCAAGTCTGGCCCCCACAGCACCCTCAGTACCCACAGCACTGGCTATAACTCTGTCAGATTAATCCTTACAATAGCCCCGTTATACAAAGAAGTGGCCGTTCCTCAAAAAATTAAGCACAGACTTGTCATTCAATCCAGCAACTTCACTTTTAGGTATAAACCCGAAAGAATTGAGAGTAGGGACTTGAAGAGATATGTGTACACCAGCCTTCCTAGCAGCTTTACTAACAGTAGCCAAAAGATCGAAACCACCTGTGCCCACTGATGGACGGATGGGTAAACAAATGTGCCGTATATACACAGAGGAATATTATTCAACCTCAAAAAGGAATGAAATTATGACATAAGCTAGAACATGGACAAACTTGAGGGCATTAAGGTAAGGGAAATAAGCCAGATACAGAAGGACAAACACTATATGATTCCACCTAGATCAAGTACCTATGGTAGTGAAATGTATAGATATAGAAAGTGTAATTGTGGTTGCTAGGGGCTGGGCGTGGAGGTGGGAAGTGGCAGTTACTGTTTCATGGGTATGGAAGTTGTGAAATGAAAAGAGTTCTGGAGATGGATGGTGCTAATGGTTGCACAACAATGTGGATATATATCTACTGCCACTGAATGGTACATCAATAATGGTTAAGGAGCACCCATGGCTCATTGGG
>NW_021906199.1:0-554 GCF_006229205.1 Suricata suricatta | reverse complement strand
CCAAGACACCATTGTCTAATAGATGGCAAAATGGAGACCAGAAAAAGAGGCTATATAAAGAAAGCTCCTATGTATTCCCTGTTATTTCCTTATTGCTGTCCTCTGTCGAAACTCAGTGGTTAGGACCGTTCTTTGAGCATTTCTACTTTTTGAGACGATCCTTCTTATACGATAAGTCCTTGGACTGTCACAATTTGCATGTGGGTTTACTGCCTGTCCCGCTTATTAGGTAAAATTCACGAGAACAGGGGCTGTTTTGTTCAATACTGTGTTCCCAGGGGCGCCGGGGTGGCTCAGACGGTTAAGCGGCTGACTCTTGATTTCAGCTCAGGTCATGGTCTCACAGTTCGTGAGTTCGAGCTCTATGTCGGGCTCTGTGCTGACAGTGTGGAGCCTGCTTGGATTCTGTCTCTCTCCCTTTCTCTCTGCTCCTCCCAGCCCCTCTGTTTTGAAATAAATAAATGAACTTTAAAAAAATTTTAAGTGCTGTATTCCCAGAATTCTGAGTATTATATGATACATAGTAGGTTCTTAATGAGTGTCTTTTGAGAAAT
>NW_021906198.1:0-554 GCF_006229205.1 Suricata suricatta | reverse complement strand
GATCAACATTGTTATATAATGTTTGTGCTTTTCTGGAATTTATTTGAACCTATATGAAAAATAAATTGACTAGTAATAAATTATGTTGATGGGGGAACAATATTTTGAGGACAACAACAACCAAGTTAACATTATTGACCTTAACACATTACCTTTTCTTGCAAAGCTTCAAACTCTCGATTCAAATTGCTCAGTTCTTTTTCCAGACCATCCATTTTTAATCTGTGATTTGAAATGGCAGAACGGTAGTTGAGTAACTGATTCTGAAAGTAAAATGCAAAGATAATCAATCTCACATTAGAGAAGAAATTTGGAGTAAGTCCTATCAGTTTGGTAATCTTTGTGGTGATATGGAAAGATTTATTTAGTAAGGCATTTTTCTAGTATTATTTTTTGCTATATAAAGTTCACTCTTGAACAATGCTGGTTTGAACTGTCTATGTCCACTTATACATGGATTTTTAAAAATAAATATATCAGAAGATCTTTTGGAGACAATTTAACAAAAACTTACAGAAGGACCAGGTAGCCTAGAAATACCAAAAAAAAAAAAA
>NW_021906197.1:0-554 GCF_006229205.1 Suricata suricatta | reverse complement strand
TCAAGGTAATGGAGAGTCACCTGGGAGACTGCTCACTTTTCTCCAGGAAAATAGAGTTAGAGAGAGAGAGAAGGGGGGGAGGGAGAGATAAAGAGGGAGGGGAGGGAAGGAGGGGACATTTACAACCTTTTAAAGAAGACCAGCGTCTTTAAGTGTGTTTCTCAATTTGTCCCCAAGTAACCTTGCCTACTAATGGAATCAAGTGAAGGAAACTTAATTAGGTTTTTGAAATTCAAAGAGAAGACAAGGAATGACAGTTAACTGTGTCAGAAATCATTAGATCTTTAGGCAAATAGTTGAATTCACTGGAAAAGAGAGATGATCTTTCATTTAGAAGGTAAGTCAAATTATAAAGGCCATTCAGTACAGAAGGCAGTTGCATTAAACTTTTAACTGATGCACCTGCAGAAATACAGGGTGAGTAGCAATTCTCAGGGTATTTGTGTCTAGTTCTCCATTTTCCCTCTGGTCTTTAGCTGTAGGCACAAGGGACACGGTTTTTATAATTTTGCATATCCTATACGAATGTAGAGCTGGAACATAAGTCAACTATT
>NW_021906196.1:0-554 GCF_006229205.1 Suricata suricatta | reverse complement strand
GCAGAAAAACAGCAGAGATGGAGCCTTTGAAAAAGGCTTCATCTTGCCTATTTTGGTCCCATTCATGTGGGGATTCCTCAAAGAGCAGTGCTGGTTTTATGGTATTATTTATCTGGGTAACCTGACCAGATACATACTAGGTGGTGAAACACTATTTTTGTTTGACTTTTTGTAACTTTAAAAAGTCTAGTTTCACTTTGAGTAGAGGGAGCCTCAAATTGAATATCTTACTATTTCCACTTGTTCTCTCTGTAAAACTGCATCAGATCCCGATTGGTTTCTGTTTATATGTCGCGGGCTTTTGTTCGTAGCTGAAATCTCACCCTCCCTCATTCAGAGAGTGGCATTTCTCAGATCTTTTCATATCTTTCAGCCATAGCGACCAGCTTCCCCTCACAGGAAGACCAGCATAGCACACTTTCTCCCAGAATCCCAAAGTCCTTATGTAAAAAGATGTTTTTTTTCAGAGAAAGTATTGTCTTTTGAAACTCCAATTACTAGTTCTGACAGACACCTCCAGCACTGACTACAGTAACAATCCCCGTGTTTCCTTT
>NW_021906195.1:0-554 GCF_006229205.1 Suricata suricatta | reverse complement strand
ATCTGGATGTCCTCTTTGGAGAAGTGTCTGTTCATGTCTTCTGCCCATTTCTTCACTGATTTATTTGTTTTGTGATTGTGAAGTTTGGTGAGTTCCTTGTACATTTTCGATATTAGCCCTTTATCTGATATGTCATTTGCAACTATCTTTTCCTAGAATTTTTTATTAGACATCATTTTCCTTCAGAGAATTTCTGTATTTACCTCTAACTTCCAGTAATTTATTTTTAGAAGTCTGATGATATTCTCATTTCTCATTCTTCGCTGATATATTTTAAAATATATTTAACACTTTTTTCTTCTGTAAATACCCTTTATTTCTAATATGCTGAAATGTCATAAAAATATGCATTTATTGTATTGTACATTTATTCATTTTAGGGAATGACTATACAACCTTTAAACACAATTTTACATTTAATTTGTATTGTAGTTCTTAAAAATTGAAGGATATTTTTTAAATTTTACCTTCAGTCACCACTATTTTTCTTTGTTGTCTCTGAATGTTTTAGTGCTATGGATTCATACTATTTTCCTTTATGAAACAATCCTTTG
>NW_021906194.1:0-554 GCF_006229205.1 Suricata suricatta | reverse complement strand
ACTCCCACCCTTGCTGGCCTCAGCTCCAGCTGCCCAGCCCAGGTAAGCACTGTGCTGGAAATCTTGGGACACACAGGTGTGCACCCAATTCAGTGTAAACAGTATTGATAGGACACATTTTGTATAGAGAGCCCAGGAACCACATTGGGCCATGCCGATTATCGCTTTAGGTGTCTTGCCAAGACATCCTCTGAGTAGAGACCCCCAGGACCTCCAAAACTGTTCTCTTCCACAACTTCAGCTACCCTGTCAGGGTACTCACTGCACATAGAGCCCAGGAATGTCCAAGTTCCTACTCATTTATACTTTATCTTGTGAAGGTGTCATGTGTGTGGAGCCCTAGGTCCCTCTGCTTTGCACTCACTTTATTCTTAGCTATCCTGCTGGAGCACATTCATTCCTTTGCTTTTTCTAGCAGAGAGAAAAAAATGCCTATGTTCACATTTTTTTAGCATGGTTGTAGAGAGAGAACAAAAATTTGGAGTCCTCCATCGAGGACCAAAGCATAAATTTCCCTGGTTCGCATCATTTTGTCATAGTAAACTTTTTTTTTT
>NW_021906193.1:0-554 GCF_006229205.1 Suricata suricatta | reverse complement strand
TGTCTAATGGCCAAGTTATAAATAGCCGACTATTTCATTTAAAAAATGGAAAAAGAACTCTTTCTTGAAACATAGAGATTAAAGGAAAATGGCTTGGAGTATGTAACCTAACATGATCATGTTTATATTTTGAAAATAAAAGTGTCATGTAGTTTTAACATTTAATTGGCTAAAAATAAAATTGAAATTGCCCATATTATACTCAAATAACCTGGGAGTTTGTTTTAAAATCATTATAAAAAGAAAACTATGCTATTCAACCTCACTTCTAGGATAGAGCCCTACATACAGTAGATAGTAATGTTGGCTGGTAACAAGCACCATTCTGCCCATTCTACAGATTTTGTAAACAAAAAATTCAACTTATTTTTCCATAATAAATTAACCTAAACTGGTTACCACTGGCAATTTACATCAATGAAGCCCTTTTCAGGGCAAACAAAAATTTAGGTCAATCATTTATTGAGGTCTTCTTACTGTCCCCCAAGATTCTGGATACCTAGTACTTCGCAATGTAATGCAACAGAACATACCTTGCTTAAATTCATTTAAAA
>NW_021906192.1:0-554 GCF_006229205.1 Suricata suricatta | reverse complement strand
AAATAAAAACATAACCCTTACTCTTCCATTTAGCATAATTTAACACTACTTCTTGTCCTCACAGGGACCCTTGAGTAGTTTATTTAAAGCCTTTGTTCATAAATTTAGGTTATAGCTTAAAGGACTTTTGACTTTTAAGTTACCATGGCAATCCTCTAATCTTTTACCTTGCTATCCCTTCTTCTATCCTCTTCTGACTTAAAATTGAGTTCTGATTTCATGTTCAACTCGAACATTGTTTTTATTTTTAGTTTGGCTGTAATGTAGTTAGACCAGAAAAATAAAAGCTCTTCAGATGAATGCAATCACAAAAATCTAGGAAAGTGCACTTAGGTGGACTGTGAAGAACGTTGGAGGAAAAGTGTAGCGAAAAAGACCATTGACTCCACAAAGAAAGGCACCATAAGTCCGAGTGTAACCTGCTCCCCACATCTCTCTCCAATCTTGCCACTACAGCTCGATTACTGAAATAAAAATTGTGGATGAGAAGCAACTTCATGTTGACCTGAGTCCATGAAGCATATACAAAAGGAGATTTGAAAAAATGCTGAGTT
>NW_021906191.1:0-554 GCF_006229205.1 Suricata suricatta | reverse complement strand
CCACCCGCCCTGAGAAATGCCGGCTCTCCGGCTCTGTTAGCCGTCTGCTCTGTTAGCTCCAATTCATTCTTTGTTTGAGAAGAAACACTGGAAATCCATCACTCACACAAAAGCACGTAGGTGTTTATGCCAAGTGGAAAGCACGCAGATACAATCGAACGCGCAAGTACCTCCCCCTGAGCCTGAGAAGGTGGAGGTGCCCGAACCTTGCGCCCCTGGAGCCTCCACTCCTGGCTGCCCCGGGCCGTGCTCCCTGGACTCCGTGCCGGTCGTTGCCTCGATGTTTCTAGAAAACGTTGCTTTACATGTATTATCTCTAAACAGTATGTCGTGTAATTTAGGCTTTTTTGAATTTTACATAAACATAAGGCATGCATTCTTCTGTGATTGCCTTTTTTGCTCAAAATGATGGTTTTGTTGTTTTTTAAGTCATACTGAGATGCATGTGCTTGTAGCGCAATCACACCCCTCTGGTAAAGCCTTCGTCTGTGGGAGGCCGCGTCCCGCGTCCTGTGTCCCGGGGCCGGTGGGCGTTGGGCTGGTTTGTGACACGC
>NW_021906190.1:0-554 GCF_006229205.1 Suricata suricatta | reverse complement strand
ATATTTGCTGTGAAGAAGAACCACTGTGTCTTACAAGACTGAGAACTCTGTGCTAGGAGATGACTAGGTTTGGGGCCTTTCAGAAGCTAATCTCCTGGGAGAATAGGTTCCTCCCACTCTCACCACCTGCCTTTTTCTCTTGGTATGTGATGGTGTTTAGACTTCAAGTACTTGTCTTTGCAGAATAAACTGTCTTGAATCCTTTGGGAAAATAAGCAGGGAATATTGTTGAACGGATCAGCAGTAAACATCGGGCAAACTTTTGTGATCGTTGTCTTGACGACTGCTGAGTCAGCTCATTTGTAGTGGTCAAATCAGCTATTATTCAATCTTCATAAAATAATGAAGTTGTAGAAATACATTAGTTTCTTGGAATAGCAGATTAGATAGAATTAAACACGGTGATGACACTTTTAATCTCTCAAAAACTTGTCTTCCATTTCAAAAAATGGTTATGAATGATTGCTAATGATTAATGAATTACAGATGACCAAAGGCAGATCTACAAATGATAAAGGCAAAGACCTTTAAAGGCAAAGACCTTTATTTCAACA
>NW_021906189.1:0-1312 GCF_006229205.1 Suricata suricatta | reverse complement strand
TATTTTATGCACCCTAGTTTCAAGGGTAACAGGAAAAACCTGAATTGCCTAAAAACATTTATTACTAGAGCAAGGGGCCAGAAAACAGAAAATAGAAGTTGGCTGAGGTACAAAATTTAAATATAATACAATTCCATAAGTAATGAACTCTTGAGTTCAGAGACTAGAGTTACTAGAGTTGAGAGACACAGTTTTATCCATTCAGTTTTATTTCAGTCCTGAAATGTATTTATTTGTATGGTTTCAAGAATATAATTCACTATCACTTTTCTTATTTGTACAAGAAAAAGGCCAATAGATTATCACAATAAGAATCTTAAGTTACTATATAAAATGATAAAGCCCTTGGTTGCTAAGAGTCAGAATGGAAAAAAATGATGAGATATACCATTTTGTGATCTAATTCCTTATAGATATATTTAAATATTGAGGGTCAGAGATCTGAGTCTAAATCCTGTTTCAAATTTCTGCAGCTTCCTTTAAAGGCATTGATCTAATCTCCTGAGAAAGAATATGGGGGTGGCAATTCCACAAAATCTCTAATAATCTTATTTCCTCTTAGAGCATTCCTAATATATATAGGATAATATCTAGAAAGTACAATAGAGCATGAACTCTATGCACAATACGTTAAAAGAAATTCAAAGTCTGTATTTTGTTTCAGTTTGTCTTTGTTATAAATGATGTAAAATGATTTATATAGGAAGTTACTGAAAACATCAGGAAAATGCTAAGGTTAATATGTTTTGTTGCTATACTGAGATTTCTGTTGTTGAATAATAAGTGGATACTTATTTTATACATTTCAAGAGTTCATTACTTATGAAATTGTATTATATTTAAATTTTGTACCTCAGCCAACTTCTATTTTCTGTTTTCTGGCCCCTTGCTCATGATTCTTCTCTGTTCCTCTAGGCCATAATGGGCTGATTTTTCCCATGTCTTGCTAAGTTGCCACATAGTCCATTCAACTCAACACTCTTTTACCAAAATCTGCTGCAGAGACTTTACCATGAAAATGCATTGTTACCTTTTCAAGTACAACCTTAAATATTAGTTTTGCCCCAAATCCATATAATCAGGATATTCTTTATATGGCATAATATCTTACACTCGAAAAGGATTTTTAGACTTTCTGTCCAAATTAATACTGTACCAATATATTTTCTAACCACCTTTGTTTTAAAATTTTGTACATAATAATAATTTCTTTCCATAACTAAAATTATTTTGTTCAAGTCCCATTTTAGGTTTGTTATTCAGTACACCATTCCTTGTATCTATATAATTCATGATTTGATTTTTAATGTAA
>NW_021906188.1:0-554 GCF_006229205.1 Suricata suricatta | reverse complement strand
GCATTGAATGTGTGGGTTGCTTCTGGTAGAATAGACATGAAACAATGTCTGGGCTTCCAATCCATGAGAATGGTGTGTCTTTCCACGTCTTTGTGTCCCCTTCAGTTTATTTCATAAGCTTCCTAGAGTTTTCAGAGTACAGATCTTTTCAAAGGTTGGGGTTAACTTGGCTCGTTGTGGAAGCACGGGAGGGAAAAGAGAAGGAAAGAGGAGGGCGCGGATGGAAGGACCCGGAAAGACGCGGCCACAGAAACGCTCAGCAGATGCTCCCTGGTGAAATCAGCAGGCATTTCTAGTGTCTGTCCTCCTCCAGGCTCGGTCTGCTCCTGCGTGCAGGGAGAACAAGGTGTTCCTGGATTCCATGGAGCTTGCAACGTCTTCTCCCTTCTTAACGCTCATGACAAACGGCTGCATGATCAGGTATTATCTACACTTTGGCAAATTTATCCAAACACACGGAGTAGCAAAAACGTTTTTAAAAAATTTCAAACAGTTTTGTTTTAATTTCCCTTGCCTTGGAGGATGTGTCAAGTAGGAGATTGCTGCGGTGGAGG
>NW_021906187.1:0-554 GCF_006229205.1 Suricata suricatta | reverse complement strand
GAAAAGTCAGCCAGACCCTGTAAGGAACCAAAACTAAGTAAGGAAACCAAGCCAATCAAGACAACCCAGAAGTCCTTTTATTCCCCTCCCTGCGTTTGTGTATTTGTGGCTCTTTAGTTCTGCTTTCTTCTGCCCTTTATTTTTCTTCAATTGGACTTTCACTGCTTGCCCAATAAAGCTGGTAGGCAAATATGATTGTCTCAGTCCTAATTTTACATGATTTACAGAATCCAGAACCCAAAGCCAATGAGAATCTAGTCTGATTAAACATTCTTGAGGAAGTGAATTTGATTGATTGAACCTAGGCCAAGGTATTATGCATTTATAATCATCTTATCAACATTACTTGAACCATTTTTATCGAAAAGTTTGCTGGTTACCTTGTCTTTATCTGTCTAAATGTTTTAATGTACAAGAATAATTGAAACTGGGGCACCTGGGTGGCTCAGTTGGTTGAGTGTCTGACTCTTGATTTCGGCTCAAGTCATGATCTCAGTGTTGTGGGATAGAACCCTGCATGCTCTGTGCTGAGCATGGCACCTGATTAAGATTTT
>NW_021906186.1:0-554 GCF_006229205.1 Suricata suricatta | reverse complement strand
CATCAGGTTCTGCACTGACAGCACGGAGCCCATTGGCAATTCTCTCTCTCCCTCTCCCCCCCTCTCAAAACAAATGACTAAATGCTTTTAAATGTTATAAAAGAAATGTGACAATGTGTATTTTCAAGGCTTTCTTCTCGGAACTCCTTTCTCCAGGTGGGAGAGAGTGACACAATTTTATCTGAACAGTGTAAGGGGCCTTTCGCGACTCTTGTGTTGATTTTTGGGCTGGAGGAGGCAGGCAGGTACAGTTTGACTCTGAAATATTTACAGGTGTTAAATTCATTCACATTTTCTTTTTCAGGTGAAGGAAATTCCTGGAATAAAAATATTCCAAATCAATGCCCCCATTTATTATGCAAATAGTGACTTGTATAGCAATGCTTTAAAAAGAAAGGTGAGTCACAAGAAATGGGTTATTTTTGAGGGGACCTGTGGATTGACAGGGATGTGAGGGACACTTAAATGTCTTCATATACCTTTTACATTCTCTCCCTCTCTCCTGCCCTCTCTCTCTTTATTGTGGTAGAATGCACAGAAAATTCACCATTTTC
>NW_021906185.1:0-554 GCF_006229205.1 Suricata suricatta | reverse complement strand
TTTTTTGGCAACTTTGTTCAAAAGTTTGTAAAATGAGCATATTTACATTTGGAAGTTACTAATGAAAGGCTCGTGAAGCTAGCATATTATAAGGGAAAAAGGAAGGGTGTTAAAATTTCATTCATAAGATGAACTTTGGGGGGAATACTTTTATTTATTTATTTATATTAAAAATTTTATGTTTATTTATTTTTGAGAGCGAGCGAGCGAGGGAGAAGCAGAGAGAGAGAGACAGAGGGAGACACAGAATCTGAAACAGGCTCCACATTCTGAACTGTTGGCACAGAACCCAATGTGGGGCTCGAACTCATGCATCATGAGATCATGACCCGAGCTGAAGTCAGATGCTTAACTGACTGAGCCACCCAGGTGCCCCTATTTATATTTTAGAGAGAGGGAGTGCATGTGAGTGGGGTAGGGGCAGAGGGAAAGAGAGAGAGAAAATCTTTTTTTTTTCTCATGACCTAGTTTAATTCTTTTTTTTCCATAATATTTTATTGTCAAATTGTTTTCCATACAACACCCAGTGCTCTTCCCCTCAAGTGCCCTCCACC
>NW_021906184.1:0-554 GCF_006229205.1 Suricata suricatta | reverse complement strand
AGTAATGTGGGGCTCTGTTCATTCAGGTCCAGTGACCTCGGTTATTTATAGCTGGGCTTTTTTATTTTTCTTTTTTTCCTAAACCCAGTCTTCATTCACTCTTCTTCTGAAGATGTGCTTTCATCTTGGGGCTGCAGCTACACGTATTCATGGATTTCCAGTCTTAGCAAACACTAAATTCCCATCTCCAGCGCCTAGCATGATGAGATTATCAAAAACATGGCTCGGGCTCTGAGTCTCCTGTTACAGAATCAGCAGTTACGGCCAGGAAAACACAGTGGCACCGCACTCCTGTCCCATTGTCTTCCTGATCATCGTCTTGTAACTCCTCACCAGTCTTTGAGCACATCAGCCTTCACGCAGACTGTGTTTATAGGTATAAAATATGGTGGGCATCCTCAGGACGCTTATCCTGGGTTCTTAAGTCTTACATTTTTCTTCTGAAATCTACCAATAGGATGGACCATTTTATTTTATTTTTATTTATTTGTTTTTGTTTGAGAGAGAGCGAGAAAGAGGGAGAGGGAGAAAAGAGAGAATGGGGAGGGGCGGGG
>NW_021906183.1:0-554 GCF_006229205.1 Suricata suricatta | reverse complement strand
GCTCCAGCCCAGGAGGGCTTCGAGGGCACGAGCAAAGGTGCTGGTCCAGTGGAAATCAGGAGAGGTGCGATGTTAGCTGGTGATGCTGTACGTGCTGAACTTAAGAAGCAGCCTAAACCTGCGGAAACTGCCCCTGAAGAAACTGCTCAGGGTGCCACCAGTTCTGCAAATGGAGACAAAGAAATTGGCCACATCATTTCTGATGCAAAGACAAAGGTTGGAAGAAAGGGTGTCCTCACAGTAAAGGATGGAAAACACTAAATGATGAATTAGAAATTACTGAAGGCATGAAACTTGATCGAGGTTTTATTTTCCATACTTTATTAATATATCAAAAGGGCAGAAATGTGAATCCCAAGATGCCTATGTTCTACTGAGTGAAAAGAAAATTTCCAGCGTCCAGTCCATTGTACCTGCTCTTGAAATTGCCAGTGCTTTGGGGCACCTGGGTGGCTTAGTCGGTTAAGCATTGGACTTCCACTCGGGTCATGATCTCACAGTTTGTGAGTTTGAGCCCTGAGTTGGGCTCTGTGCTGACAGCTCAGAGCCTGGAG
>NW_021906182.1:0-554 GCF_006229205.1 Suricata suricatta | reverse complement strand
CAGGCTATATACTGGATCTAATTGCAGTTGCAGCTCACCTTGAAAATAGTCTTAACTGGTCAGATTTCCTGGTGGGTGCCTGTGAGCGTACCACATGGGCCCTCTCCATCCCCAGAGGAAGGTGAAATCATCTACATGATTAGACTCCCCTCCTGTTCCCCCTCAGGGAAAGCATTCTTGCCTAGAAGGTTCTTTTCTTTTGCAAAGAATTCCTACCCTATCTCTTTTCTACTTGCTGGATAGAATGCCGCTCAATTAATTGTCTAATAAAGCAGACGAACTCTTCAAATTTACCTGGTTGAATTTTAACATCAGACAGCACTGGTCTAGAAGGTGAGGAGTTCAGGGCTAATTACCTGAATGATGAGTGTTGCTGGACACCTTTAAAAAAAGGCTGTTATTGAGTCCAAAGTGGTGCGACATCCCTGCAGTTTAGGGTACTTCTGAGTCTGGGTGGACAGAGTGGGGGTGGCCGCCTGCAGGAGGGGGAGATCACTGGCTTTGGAGTCCCACAGACCTGGGTCTGACCCCCCCCCCCCCCCCCCCCCCCCCCC
>NW_021906181.1:0-554 GCF_006229205.1 Suricata suricatta | reverse complement strand
GTTTTGATTTTTTACTTTGCTTTTCTGTTTGGAGTGTCATTGTAACTACTGTATTGTAAATGATGGAAAATAAATGCATATATTAAAAAATAAAATAAAATTTAAAAAAAGTCAGTGAGATGTAGCAAGATGGAGAAAAGCGGATTTATGAAAACTTCCCTGGGGGAGATGACTAAATGTCATTGGAAAGCATTCATTCAGTGTTCATTAAATATTCACTGCTTGTTTTCTGTATGCCTACCATTGTCCCGGATGCTGGGGTTAAGTAGTGAACAAAAAGCCAGAGCTCCTGCTCTTGTGACTACAGTCTAGGAGGGGATAGAGACAGTACAGAATAAATCTACAAAATTCCAGGGAGTGACAAGAGCTATGAAGTTAAAGCATATTATAGGGAAAGAATGATGGGAGGAGCATTTTGCACAGGGTGGGAAGGAAAGCTTTTTCTTTTAAGGTGACTTTGAGCAGAGATCTGATAGGGTCAAGGAGCAATGGGCAAGAACATACCACAAAGAGGAAACAGAAAAACGGAGGCCAGGAGGCAGGGGCTTCAGGGG
>NW_021906180.1:0-554 GCF_006229205.1 Suricata suricatta | reverse complement strand
TTAATGTGCCAACAGTTACAAAGTAATCCTTCGATGTTACTTGGTAACATGGTAGAGGGAGGGGCAACAAAGATACTGAGAACTAGCAACTCCACAGTAATTTAGAGTACCGTCGCCACAGTGACGCAGAATTAGCGAGGTCTCCATTTCACCGGGGAGGCTCCGGGCCTCAGTCAGCAGCGCAGGCGCTGGCCCCCCCACATCCGCGCTCCGTCTCATACACTATGTGTGGCTTTAAGGGACAAAAAGGTATATCCACAAAGCAGAAAGTAAAAATATCTCATTTTTCGATTCATCTTGCTCAAGTGACTTTTAAAAAAACTATAGTTTCTATTGTAACAATCAAAACTATGGGAAACACCTCAAAAATCAGAAAAGACTAAGAGGCTAACCCGCAATATCCAAAACAAATGGTGAAGATAGCCAATAATAAGAGCCTTTATCCACACAGCGAAGACTTTTCTGATGAAGAGGTAGACTAAAATCTCCTTCATTCATTCCCCGTTGAGTACCTACTTCCTGCCACGGTTGGGGTGAAGCCCGGGAATAGAGAA
>NW_021906179.1:0-554 GCF_006229205.1 Suricata suricatta | reverse complement strand
AAAAAAAAAAAAGAAACAAAGTTGACAGGAGTCCTGAATCTAAGAGTTACCCTTGAAGGATCAGATGTGGGAAATGAGGAAAAGAGTAATCAAGGGTAAATCCTAGATTCAGGACTTGAGTAGGTGGATACCATTTATTAAAAATGGATCCAAAGATGAATGGATTAAGAAGATGTGGAAATATATATACAATGGAATATTACTTAGCCATGCAAATGAATGAAACTTTGCCATTTGCAACAACAATAGACCTAAAAGGTATAATGCTAAGTGAAGTAGGTCAGTCAGAGAAAGATGAATACCATTATGATATCACTCATCTGTGAAATTTAAGTAACAAAACAAAACAAAGAAAAATGAGACCAAAAAAAGACTCTTAAATGCAGAGAACAAACTGGTGATCACCAGAAGGGAGGTTTCAGGGGGGTGTGAAATAGATAAAAGGGATTAAGAGTACACTTATCTTGATGAGCCCTGATAATTGTATATAATTGCTGAATCATGTTGTACACCTAAAATTAATATAACACTGTATGTTAATTATTTTTGAATTT
>NW_021906178.1:0-1312 GCF_006229205.1 Suricata suricatta | reverse complement strand
CCTGCGGTATTTCTTAAGCATATCAAGAGTATTTAAAGAACCATCACAGATAAATGTAATACTTTACCCAATAACTTTTGTTCATTTGGTGGCACAAAACAGCTATAGTGTTTTTAAAAATTTTCAAGGCTATCACTCCAACTCTCGTTGGGATGGTGAAAAGCTCTGAATTAGAGCTTGCTATAACTTTAATTATTGAGTAAGTCATTGTAACTTGAATTTATAGAGATGATGTGTGGTGTCTCCTTAACTCTGTTATTCAGAAACACTTTTAGTGTGAACTTCTGCTTTTAAAAATCTAAAATATCTATAATAGGGGTGCCTGGATGGCTCAGTTGGTAGAGCATGCAACTCTTGATCTTGAGGTCATGAGTTTGAGCTCCACATTGGAGGTAAACTTTATTTAAAAATAATAAATAAAATAAAATAAAATAAAATGTCTAAAGTACTTATTTGCTTTATGAATTCAGTAGATAGAACACAGATTGGTTTTGATGCAGGGACAGTTACTATGCACAACAGTCCTCATGTGTTGTAGGATTACAGAAGATGAAGAAATAGTAGAAAAATATCAGAGATTTGGCTTTGTGTTTACTTACTACCAGGAATTTAATTGCTAAAATGAGCTTGTTTTGTTATGACTTTAGTGACTCTTCTTAGAGGGTTGAAGAACACATTTGGATATTTGAAGACTTTGATCAGTTTATTTAAAAATAGTGAATCTTTTATTAGTATTTAAGAAATTTTGGAAACAAATATTATAGTTATATAAATTATTTTTTAAGAATATTAGTTACAGTATGATTAGCATTACATTAGTTTCTATGTGATGTGTATAAAGGAAACACAAATCATGCTTTTTATCTTCGAACTTTTCATAGTCAACACTGTGATGCATTTTAACTTTGGTGCCCTTCTCTGAGCCATTGCTGAGTATCACGTGATTGATGTCAGGATGGTAGCCATATAAATTTGGCTCTTTCTTTCAACATAGAAGTGGCATAGCTAATTTTTTGAAATTACCACAAACACCTTTTAAAGTTAATTGAAGATATATTTATAAGGCTTTACAGTGTGTACAAGATTATGCTATGTTTTGTGAGTGAGGAAAAAACAATGTGAATAGATTTAAAAGTTTGTCTTCTTTCCTTAAGGGGATATCCGATAAGTATACAAATCATAAAAATATAAAGTCACGTGATAATTGTTCTATGAGAAGAAATTACAAAGTATTCTGGACATTCAGAAAATAGAATGCAATATGATAAAAGCATGAATAAGAAAGTCTTCTGGAGGGCTGGGGCATTTGTGA
>NW_021906177.1:0-554 GCF_006229205.1 Suricata suricatta | reverse complement strand
GACACAGGGCTCCATTCCATGAACCATGAGATCATGACCTGAGCCAAAATCAACAGACACTTAACCAACTGAGCCACCCAAGTGTCCCCTAGCATTTTAAATTTCTACATTTTGCAGCACAATTTTAAGGTAAGGGAAACCTGACCTAAACATATCGATCATTTGACAGGAATATTTTTAAGATTACATTTAGTTTATCGCTTGATGATTTTTTTATATAAACATACACTTCTGTTGCCAAATGATATTTCATAGGGCATGTGTTCACTGACTTTGTTCCTGGAGTCTGAGCTGTGTAACGAGAGATTTTACATATCTTTCGAGAGTTCACCAAGCTCTTAGACTGAAATCAAGCTAATATTCATAACTTTCTAGTTATTTGATGAGGTCATTCAAATCTTGATATGCTCCACAATGGGACAAATCATGAGAAAGTATGTAACTTGAACATAATATTTTCTTTTTTCTTTTTTTTTTTTTTTTTTTTTTAGTATAGAGAGAGACAGAGCATGAGCAGGGGAGGGGCAGAGAGAGAGGGAGACACAGGATCCGAA
>NW_021906176.1:0-554 GCF_006229205.1 Suricata suricatta | reverse complement strand
GGCTTGGTTGATCTGGTACAGAGTATCGGACGGAACCGTGCTCAGGTTACCTTTCTCGTTTAATGGTGTATTTCGATTATCAGCTCCAGCCCAGACAAAATACCTAGTGCACTATCTAGTCAAATATTTGCCACCTAAATTTCAAAAATTTCATGTACATTCATTAGACTTTTCAGAATAAACATTCATATATATATATATTTATATATTCACATATATATGAGTTTACTGAATTTTGTCAAAGAAGAAAACACAAAGGAAGCAATAAGTAAAATATTAGAGATAGCAAGACACAAAAATAGATTTTACTCTTGGATCTGCTACTAACTTACTGTGCTACCCATCCCTGCACTTGAATTTCCTTGTCTGTGAAATGAACATGATACACCATGGTGTTATAGGAACAATCTTTTTTTGTTTTGGGGAGATTTTTTTAATGATAGGGTGCTATTACATTCTGGAATTAATCAAGTATAAAAAATACTCCACTGAGAATATATATATATGTGTGTGTGTGTGTGTATATATATATATATGTGTGTGTGTGTGTGTGT
>NW_021906175.1:0-554 GCF_006229205.1 Suricata suricatta | reverse complement strand
GAGAGAGACAGCGTGAACATGGGAGGGTCAGAGAGAGAGGGGACACAGAAAATGAAGCAGCCTCCAGGCTCTGAGCTCGCTGTCAGCACAGAGCCTGATGCGGGGCTAGAATCCACAAACTGTGAGATCATGATTTGAGCTGAAGCTGGATGCTTAACCGACTGAGCCACCCAGGCACCCCAATTTAAAATCTTTTGAGGAACCTCCATACTGTTTTCCACAGTGGCTGCACTAATTTGCATTCCTACCAACAGTGCAAGAGGGTTCCTTTTTCTCCACATCCTCACCAGCACCTGTTGATTCTTGTGTTTTTGATTTTAGTCTTTCTGACAGGTATGAGGTGATATCTCATTTTAATTGACTGACCTTTTAATCCTGTCCAATGGGTGGGTGGGATTTTCCCCAGGTAGTCATCAAATTTGGTAATTTTGTTTTCTGCCTTTCTGTGTAGGAAGCCAAGAGTATAAATCTCTCTGTCCCTGTTATGGCCCTCTTCCCCATGGCTGGACTGAGGCTTTCCTCCCTTACTCTCTGATGTATGCTCTGCTGCCAAA
>NW_021906174.1:0-554 GCF_006229205.1 Suricata suricatta | reverse complement strand
AAATGGGAGCTGACAATATATCTTCAAGATCTGATACAGAGGCATATTATCCTTACAAAAATCACTTAAAATTGGAAATTTCATGCCCATCTCAGTATCTCTAAATTTTTCTATAAATATTGAAAATAAAATTATTTTTAGTAATTTTTCAAAGTTTTGTATTTTCCAAAATTTTTCTTAACTAGCTACTCCTTTTTTATATTTTAATTTGTAATTTTATAGAAGTCTTATGTGTTCTTTATGCTTGTCCTCTACATAATTTTGCTATTTTCATGTAAATAAGTAAGTGATTATTTTAGGATTTCGGTTATATTTACTTGATTATATTTAAAATCAAAAATGAACATTTGTTGTGTGCTTGCCAATTTAATTATGTTAAAATTTTAAAGTTTCCAGTATTATTTGACTCACAAAAGACTCCCAAGTATTCTAGTTTTTTACTTAACCATCTCAAAGCAAAAGATTATATATGGTCATAGCATATATTTTGAATTTCATAGATAGTTATAATTGTGGATAAATTTATTTTCACAGAAAAATATTTTTCTTTGCTT
>NW_021906173.1:0-554 GCF_006229205.1 Suricata suricatta | reverse complement strand
GCATTTCTTGGTAGTAATAGTAGGGGTGTTGACATTCCTTGTTTATATTTACACAGCACTTTATATTATTCTAAATGCCTTAAAACATATAGCACACACAAGTTTTAGTTTCATCCAGTTCATTCCAGTTTGCACAGACTAAGCTTGAAACTCTGGCAGAAAACAACTCAATATTCATATTTGCCTACATATTTTGAGTGTCTACTAAATGTAGAACTTTCTCATTCTTTTCACCATGTAATATTTCAACCTACAAGAGTGTGTTGTTATTGTCCTCATTCATAGACATAGTAAGCTGAGGCTCAGGAACTTGGCCAGTCTCAAAGCAAGATTAGTGATAGAGCTAGGACTTGAATCTCTGAGTTCTGACCTTTTGGGAAGTATGGTTGCTGACTGTGCTCACAGCTCAGGGAGGCTGCTCCAGACTGTGAGAAGGGAAAGGAGAAGGAAGCAAGCTGGAGGACAGAAAGCAGTGCTGTGTTGAAGAGAGGGTCACACTGCAAATGCTAGGTGATGATGTATTTCACCTGGTCAAAGTTAATGAATACTTTATA
>NW_021906172.1:0-554 GCF_006229205.1 Suricata suricatta | reverse complement strand
TTATAGGAGTTTTTTGATACATTTTGAATGTTAATCATCACATACATGATTTGCACGTATTTTCTACCATTTTTTAGGCTGTCTTTTACTTTTATTTCCTTTGCTGTTTAGAAGTTTTTAAGCTTGATGTCCTCTCTGTGGTCTATTTTTGGTTCTGTTGCCTGTGCTTTTAGTGTCACTTTTGAGAAATCATTGCCTAACCCAGTGTCCTGAAGCTTCCCCTATGTTTTTACAGGAGTTTTATAGTTTTAGCCCTTATGTTTAGGCCTTTAATCCATGTTGGGTAAATTTGAAAATGTGGTAAAACAAGGATTCAACTTAATTCTTGCACGTGTGGATCTCTGTTTCCCACCACCGCTTGTTAAAGATATTATCTTTTTGCCATTGTGTGGTTTTAGCAACCTTGTTGAAAATCCTTTGAGCTTGGGAGGATTTATTCCTGACTCTATTCTATTCTGTTAGTTTATACATTTTTGTTTATGCCAGTGCCACACTGTTTTAATTACTTTAGCTTTCTTACATATTTTGAAATCAGAAAGTGTTAGGTGTTTATT
>NW_021906171.1:0-554 GCF_006229205.1 Suricata suricatta | reverse complement strand
GTTCTCCTAATACCCCATCTCTCCTACTGTACTCTCTCTGCTTAATCCCATTACCAGAGTCTCAGAAAACAATTCAGTCACAATAAACTCAGGAAGCTCTTAAGCTAAATTCCCTTCTTTGCCTTTTGAGTGAAATTTGGGACCCTACTGGCCCCTGAAACTTGTGGCAGTAACTTGCTTCTAGCCTGTCAAGCACAACACTAGGTTCTGGATCCCTTGGACAGGACTGGTTCACCCTGCTGCGGACTGGGCTGGAGCTGGCCCACGTGAATAGTGCCCTCCCCTCTCACTTCCAGATGGCAGCTATTTTAGGGAGAAATATTGATCTGATGGGCTATTTTTGAAAAGTCGTTGACAACAATGTGTAACAGTAGGCACTTGCCAGGAACTTACTTGGACCTTTAAAAACATGTGCTTTTTGGAGCACGGTCCTGTCATGCAGGATCCATCCAATAAACATCTGGCAGGTGTCTGTTGAAACTGTTCTGTCAATAATAATTCAAAGAACACTAAGCCCCAGTTCGATACTGAGGGAGAAAGAAAGAAGAACGGCA
>NW_021906170.1:0-554 GCF_006229205.1 Suricata suricatta | reverse complement strand
CCAATAGAATAAGTAATTCGTCAGCCCAGGAGGATGTGCCTGGGCTTTTTCATGTTACTTTAAACAAACTCATAAAATAAATGTGTGTCATTGTCATTGACATCTGAAAGAATTTTTTCAAGTGTTATATGATTGTTTACATAATGATTTAGTAAAGAAAATAAATTATGGTAAATAATTATTTTATTAATTATTTAGTATGCTGTTCCTACTCTACAACAGAGGTTTTCAAAAGAGTTTTAGAATCACCTTGGGGGGTGCTTATTAAAAAAATTGCTGGACCCCAACCTTCAAGTCTGGTGATTTACGTTTGGGCAGAGCTTGATAATTTACATTTCTAAGTTCCCAGGTGATGCTGATTCTACTGGTTGGGACCATATTTCAAGAATCATTGGTCTAAAATACATGTAAGACCGTACATTTGTGGGCCCAGCTCTGGATTCTCTATTCTATTCCATTGGTCTATGTGTCTGTTTTTGTGCCAATACCATACTGTTTTGATGATGACAGCTTTGTAGTAGAGGCTAAAGTCTGGGATTGTGATGCCTCCCGTT
>NW_021906169.1:0-554 GCF_006229205.1 Suricata suricatta | reverse complement strand
TGAGGCACATCCTGCGTCTCCCTCTCTCTCTGCCCCTCCCCTACTCATGCTCTGTCTCTCTTTCTCAGAAAAATGAATAAACATTAAAAACGGTTTAAAAAAGAAAAAGAAAAAATGCAAACAGGGGGAGAGACCCCTACCAGCACCCCCTAGCAGTGGCAAATAAACACCCAGCGGCCCGTGTGCCCTGGAAGCCACTCAGCAGTGTCCGGGGAGGTTTCCAGCTGCCACAGTCCTCCCCCGGGGGGTGGACAGCAAATGCCTTACGATGCACAGGACAGTCCCCACAACAAAGAATCATCTGGACTGAGAGCCTGAGAGTGCCAGGTCCTCTCCGGTGCAGAGGGAGGTCTCAGAGACCTGGCCCGCTACGCCCCACTGCGCCCCGGGCGCTGGGGGTCCCAGCTGTCACACCACGTCCACAGTCTCCTGCAGCCTCCGGAGCAGGTGTGGGGTCGGTCAGCCTCGAGTTCCGTCCTTGAGCCACACACACAGCCGGTGGCTCTCCAGAAACGGGGTCGGCGGGGAGTGAATCCGGTCTAACCGGAGAGCAC
>NW_021906168.1:0-554 GCF_006229205.1 Suricata suricatta | reverse complement strand
CCAAGCAGGCTCCACGCTCAGTGCAGAGCCCAATGCGAGGCTCAATCCCATGACCCTGGGATCATGACCTGAGCAAAAATCAAGAGTCAGATGCTCCACTGACTGAGCCTCCCAGGTGTTCCTCATTGCATTTTTCCATACAGGAGTGAACATTCAGAGAATGGAGAGAGTTGATGTAGGACTAGAAGAGAAATATTCTTCTAAAATTAATATTTTCAATTATGTATACAGACATAGTGGAGAAAACAGTTCCAAACATCATTTGTGCCTTGACTCATTTTAGGTAAATCATGGGTATCCTTGATGCTTAATGAATAAGTGACAAATGTGCTATTTGGGAAATTTAAAAGTTTTTAGTTTTTAATTAATTTATTCTTGAGAAAGAGAGGGAGCGAGCATGTGAGCAGGGAAAGGCAGAGAGGAAGGGAGAGAATTCCAAGAAGGTTCTACATCGTCCACACAGAGCCTGACATGGGGCTCGAACCCATGACCTATGAGATCATGACCTGAGCTGAAATCAGAAGTCAGACACTTAATTAACTGAGTCACCCAGG
>NW_021906167.1:0-1312 GCF_006229205.1 Suricata suricatta | reverse complement strand
ATTTAAACTTTAATTTGAATCTCATATTAGAAATGTTAAGAATTGTGTGTCAGATACTGTCAATGAGTATTCATGTGCTGAAAATCTTTAGTATTTAGAAAGCTGAGGGAGAAAGAGACGTGTTTTTAGTCATCGGTGCACATTTTAAAAGCCAGGTATAGCTAGAATGTAGTCTCACGTACCAATTAAGAAAATGACTAGTTCTCAACCTCTTATTTAATCACAGACCCCTTTGAAATGAGTTAACAAGGTACATTCCATTGCCTCCACCAAAGTTTACACACATAATAATTTATGCTTAAATTTTAGAGAGTTCACAGACCCCGTGAAGCTAGAATCCTAGGATAAGAACCAATTAAGGATTTTTTTTTAAAAACATGCTATGTTTTCATTGATCACCTCATTGATTGGTACTATTTGCAGAGTCTGATTTAGCCCAATAATGTCAGTCTAAAGCGTTAGTGATCCCAGGGCTGGACCCGTGGGGAGAGTCCTCTGCCCTGCGTGTCCTTGGTGGTGTCATTGGCGTTTCTGGCACTTGGCAGAGCATCTGAGAAGGTCTGGCTGATGAGCATTTCCATTCTCAAGTTTATCTACAATTTAAAAGTAAACTAGAGGGGCGTCTGGGTGGCTCAGTCGTTTAGGTATCCAGCTTCGGCTCAGGTCATGATCTCGCAGTTTGCAAGTTCTAGCCCCACATTGGGCTCTGTGCTGACAGCCCAGAGCCTGGAGCCTGCTTCAGATTCTGTGTCTCCCTTTCTCTCCCTCTCTACCCCTTCCCAACTCACGTTCTGTCTCTGTCTGTCTGTCTCTAAAATGAATAAACATTAAAAAAATAAAATAATCATAAAAATAAAGTAGGAAAGCAACTTTCCAACCGCAGGAGAAGCGACAGGAAGATACAGCTCTGGGAAAGTAATTTTAGAAATGGGCTTGCGATTTCCATTCATTAAATGTTTTGTACCCGGAGACGAGGGAGAAGAGTAAGTGCCAGGACCTCCGGGCTTGTGTTGTAACCACTGCTCCTGGGAACATGCATTTAGAGGTCATCACTACCCCGGGATAGCCTGTGTAGACGCTGGACGTGTGACAAACCACACTACCTTTTGTTTAGTGACCGGAGAAGGGCTTTCCAATTCTTCCTGTGTGCAGCTGAGATAAAAAAGAATGGACGATCCGAGGGGGGCTTAGGAATCCATGCTTGCTCCTGACCTTTTCATTCCCAGTGTGAGTCGTATGGCGGAGCTCAGCTCCTGGAGGTCCGTGAGCAGTGAGTTTGACCGTGGAGACTGTTCAGGGCAGGAGCGGTGTC
>NW_021906166.1:0-554 GCF_006229205.1 Suricata suricatta | reverse complement strand
TACATATGAAGTATCAAAATTAATTGAAGCATTTCTCTATCTTGGATATTAACAATTATTTTTTTTCTCTAAGTGAATTATTGTCTCTCTAAACCATTCGAATAGAAGTTGGCTTTTAAGATGCTTGTGGTAAATATTCTTGCAATGAGTATCTGGGTGGAAGACATTACTTTCTTTTCAGGAAATTCAACAGACCAATCCTTAATTTTGCATGTTTTCTGTAGCCTCCTTCAGTTTCCTCATCTTTAGCTGATAAAGTCAAAGACTTGTGGTTAGCACAGGGTTGTAATTCTATAACTTCCTGTTTCAATGATAAACCAATGTAAGTGTTCACAGTTGAACGGAGTCAATGAGGAAAACAGAGGCCAGACCTCAGTTATCTACTGCCTACTCTTAACTCAGGGACGATTGCCTGATGAAATGAATTAACCCTCAGGGACAGAAGACTCAAAAGTTTCCAAACAGTCACAGACTTATAAAATCTCTGTGAAAGAAAAGGAATAGTAAAGATCACTGACACCCTCAAGTGAAGGAAAAGTAAACGGAGATCCAGA
>NW_021906165.1:0-554 GCF_006229205.1 Suricata suricatta | reverse complement strand
TCACAAATTTAAAGCATAGAAAATGAAGGGGGTTAAAGAACACAAGATTTACTATTAACTCTGGCCCAGAGAAAAAGAGCCTAATTTAGGAATAAGAAACAAACAAGAGCCAGGCATAAGTTACTGAGCATACATATGCTAAGTATGGGTAAGAGTAGATACAACTTAAACTCATATGCAAAGGCTGGCACATCTAGGACTCCTATGGGCTTATACCTTCAACACCAAGGAACAAGGTTAACAGAAGGTTTACTTACTAACCATCACAAATACATTCTTCCTCTTGTGAGCCAAACAGAATGCCCCCTAGCCTTATTTATGCCTGAATCTTAGTGTTATTGTTAGAAAATGTGTTTGCTATCTGCTTCTCACTGAAAACATCCTGCTATGTTCTTAGTTTTAAGATTTACTACCGGTTCAAACAAATGTGCATGTTACCTGCTTTTCACTGAAAATATCCTATTATCCTGTGATGTGTAAGTTACCTCACTGTAATTAGAGTAGTTCTGCAAAAATGCCTCTATAAAACCTGTTTCTGCACCCTTCTCAAGACC
>NW_021906164.1:0-554 GCF_006229205.1 Suricata suricatta | reverse complement strand
GAAAATTTAAAACAAACTAAGAACTTCTGGAACAAAGAATAGCAGTATTTTTTCTTTTTCATTTTTCTTTTAACATTTATTTATTTTTGAGAGACAGAGCGTGAGCAGAGGAGAGGCAGAGAGAGGGAGACACAGAATCCGAAGCAGGTTCCAGGCTCTGAGCTGTCAGCAGAGAGGCCCACGCGAGGCTCGAACCCACAAACTGTGAAATCATGACCTGAGCAAAAGTTGGACGCTTAACCGACTGAGCCCCAGGTCATTGTTTCTAAACAACTGTATTGAATGAAAACAATGAAATGGAATGAAAATCTTCTACTAAGTTAAGTAGAGACCTACAAGAGCAATAATGTAAACAACACTAACATGGATCACTAATTCAAGATTAAATTGCCAAAGATTTGGAATAAAAAGGTATACCAGAAGGGCATTTACCAATTGGGAGGAAACAATAAGTTGTGATTTCATCTTATATGAAGATACACGGATTCAAATAGGCTTGTAGAATGAAAAGGCGATTTTTAGTCAAATAGTAAAGAAAAATACCTTCCAGATGA
>NW_021906163.1:0-554 GCF_006229205.1 Suricata suricatta | reverse complement strand
CATTGTCTCCCCTGCAAGAATACATACAACTCTTAAATGTACTATAAGGAAGTAACTTACTTTTGCTTCTGAAAATATGACATGGAAAAAGCTTTGATTGTATTAAGAAAGTAATTTTAAAAGTTTGAAATGAATATAGAAATGGATATAGAAAATACTTAAGACATAAAAATATCGTAGGGATATATAATATATAATATTGCAGGAGAAAGTTTCAAAAGTTAATGTCTCATAAGAAAGTTATTTTGGAATAAAGTAAAGCATGCAACTTTCCTAATCATGATAAATCTTCTAAAATAAATGTGAAATACTTTTCCATTAAGATAAGATTTATGGGTTCTGTTTTATGAGTCATTAGTACATGAAAACACTTCTTGAATTAAGGACACATGCTCACTTGTAAAGAATTAACAAAATTGGATAATGACTATAATTGTTTACTTAAATTTTATTTTTCTAAAATATAAGCTTACAAATTTATTAACTTTTAGATATAAATTTTATAAATTTATTCCAAGATTATTAAGAATACTTAGATATGTTGCCTAAAACTC
>NW_021906162.1:0-554 GCF_006229205.1 Suricata suricatta | reverse complement strand
TTTAAAATTTTTCCTTTTTATGGAAAGTACTCAACATATCTTTGAAATTTTTCAGCAATATAGTGGAGTGTGTAGGCCAACATAAACCAAAACATTTTTAAGTTCCCAACTTGTAACACTTTTGTTGTAATTCATGTTTATTACTTTATTTAAAAGGATTGTTTAGCAGCTACATCTTTCATTTCATAAAATTATGAAAGCATCTCATATAAATACCTTTGTTACAAATCTCTTTATCCCTCTACTACATTAAACTTATCTGTAAAAGTAACCAATTTTCATAGCTTCAATTTCTATCACCAAAATGTTTCCAAAATGTTCATTGGGACCATAGAGTATATCCTAACTTCAATTTAAGTTGTAACTAAAACTCTCCATCAATGTGCTTGTCCTGTTTCTAATTCTTTATAAGTTAGCATATATTTATTCAACTCCAACTTTTTTATGCATATTTCTTTTTATATATTGAAGAAAATGTTTGTATCACTTGAACATAAATTTTGAGCAGTAATTAGATATTACTTGGGAACTATTAAAAATCTGATTTGCAAGTC
>NW_021906161.1:0-554 GCF_006229205.1 Suricata suricatta | reverse complement strand
TGGTCTCCCCTCCTGAGCGGGACCTTCCTCTTCCTGTGACGTGGACACAGGGATGAGCTCCGTGCCCACGGCTCTGGCCCCACAGATGCTCAGTGAATGTTCTAGAAGACCAGGCCTGACTGACTGTGTTCAGGATGAGCAGAAGAACCTGGGAAGGGCAGCTGGCCTGAGACGCCTGAGGCCCACGCAAGGCGGGGGTTGGGTGGGGGCTGGACCCGACGGCCGCCTACACCCGCGACCTGACCGCCGGGAGCGTCCGGGAGGCTTTCTAGCACTTCCCACTGTACACACACCCACAGGTGAACCTGAGGTGAACTGCACAACCAAATCCAAACTTTTGTAAGCAAATACGTGAAATTTCTTCCTGACCAACAGTACCACACTATTCATTTACTTATTATTCGTTTTAGAAAAATTTCCTCGAGGACATGGAAATGAGCGTGCCTAATAGTTTAGACACGTTATTTTACCCAAAGTCGTGGTAATGCAGATGATCAGATCAGAGGAGTAAAAGAAATCGCGGGTAACAAGTCGATAATTATCAGACTGTGTCC
>NW_021906160.1:0-554 GCF_006229205.1 Suricata suricatta | reverse complement strand
TTTTCTAAAATTCTCAGGTCAATTATACATAAAGTAAGAGAGTTTCCTGTTGGAGCCAATAAGATGGAACTCAAAGCACCTTGACCTTCTGTGCCATTGTCACATTACTTTGGAACAAAACAGTCATCATCTTCAGTCAGTGGTTTTATGAGCCTGAGAGTAGCATTTGGACAATTTGGAGACAAGAAACAGCGGTGGCACAAGCCCTCATTTTGGATTTTGCCTTGGGAATCACAGAGCATCACTTATTCATTCAACGTATGTGTGGATGTGTCTTTTTGCACCAGGTATTATAAGAGTCCCTTGCCATCCTCTTAGAAAGAAAGTGGCTTCAATAAAAAGTATAAAACTTCGGTTAAAAAAAAACTTTCACACACAAGTGTTCTTTAGGAGCAAACTGTCTGGCTGTTATCTTCTCTGAGGACCAGAATCTTAGACCTTAATAGGAAGGTTCTACACAGTTGAAGTATTTATATGTCATAAACCCTGGAAGAGTGATTTAAACTATTTTGTAAGGATAGCAAAAGCTCATAATTTGGGAAGATAGTAGGCAC
>NW_021906159.1:0-554 GCF_006229205.1 Suricata suricatta | reverse complement strand
AAAAAAAAAACTGCATGGAAGGTGGGCCTCAAAGAACAGGGGTGTTTTTTAAAAACTGGACTCATAAATGTCTGCTCAGTTTTGCACACTCAGCAGAACTCAGGCTTACCTCATGCATTGCCCGGCCAACGAACCACACTGAGAAGTGTGGTTTTAAATAATATAGCTAGACATTGGGATTTATGAAGCCAGTGTCTTGTGGAATTGCACAGAATGCTTAAGTACACAATTTTCCAGAACCACTTCTGCATTTTGAATTCTGTTGTATTCCTATTGCTATTTTGTCAATAAAGTTTCTCCGATGAAGGCACTTTTATTTTCCCCAGGTCACTATTCCATAACATTAAATAAAACCCGTGCCAGAATTAATCTTCACAGAGCTTAATCTCAGCTGTTTGTGCTTTTAATTATTCCATTTTCCATTTTATTTTGCTGAGCCTACATGGTGGAAGAAATGGAAAAAACTGATGAATAGTAAAATGAGGCATAAATACATAGTCATATGTATATATTTTGCACAAACTCATGCACACATGTGCACAAAAGACTCATAA
>NW_021906158.1:0-554 GCF_006229205.1 Suricata suricatta | reverse complement strand
GTGTCTGCTGGTTGGCAGGGACTCGTCCCACTCGGTGCCCACGGAACGTACTGTGGACTGTTCCCACCCCCAGACCTCTGCTGTCCTCGGGACTCAGCACTCACGTCTCCCACAAAGCACTGCGCTTTCTTGGTGTTCTCGTGAGTGCGTAGACCTTGGTCATCAGCCCCCCTTCTGCAGGAGCTTCCAGGCTACCAGAGTTCTTGGGAGGCAGCTCCTTGGAAGCCAAATATGACCAGAGGTCAGTCAGGTGGACGCTGTCTCTGGACGTTGACTCTTGAGCAGAAAGACCCGGGACCAGGAAGTGGTTTACGTTCTTTCGCTGTGGTTGGAGTGCTCAGACCAGCCTTCCGTGGCTCTGCTTTTCTTCTCGTGGTTTCTATTTCACAGGAGTCCTCAACTTTCTTGATTCCAGAATAAACAGTTCTGTGAGCTCCTGATGTTCTACAAATACATTCTGTCTTTTTTTTTTTTTCTTTTTAAGTAATAAGCCCATTTCTACTGCTTTCAGCCAAAGGACTGCAATGTATAACCGGTGTTTACATGAACTGTCC
>NW_021906157.1:0-554 GCF_006229205.1 Suricata suricatta | reverse complement strand
AATCCTAGGTATTTGTAAGCACTCTAATGGGTATCACAGCACTTCAAAGGAGTACTGAGAGGTGAGCTTCTCAAATAGTTCCGGGCACATAGTTAATAGTGTTACAGGGCTTTCGTTTTTATGGGTAGAGTAATTATAATTATTTATATTACAGAAAATTCCTGTAGGTCTTTTGGTATAAAACATAGCAAAATAGTGAGGTTTTAATCTATTTAATAAAAAATTCCTATTTGTGATAGCTATCAGGAATGTGTTTTAAAATGTTTTTTAAACACTTTTATTTATGTTTGAGAGAGATAAAAAGTGTGAGCAGAGAGGGAGACACAGAATCCGCAGCAGGCTCCAGGCTCTGAGCTGTCAGCATGGAGCCCGATGCGGGGCTCAAACTCGGGAACCATGAGATCATGACCTGAGCCGAAGTTGGACGCTCAACCAACTGAGCCACCCAAGCAACTCATTCCCTCAATGATTTTATTTTTACTTCCCTGAAGGAATCAGCTCTTTTCCATCCTGTCGTCTCATATATGAGCAGACATTTCATATCCTTAGATTCT
>NW_021906156.1:0-1312 GCF_006229205.1 Suricata suricatta | reverse complement strand
ACTAATTACCAGCAGCTCATGAAACCGCTATTCAGTTTTTGTTTTTAACCATTTTACAATGTTTAGACTCAACATAGTAATATAAACAAAAATTCAGAGGACATATACATGGAGTATTAACAAATGAAAAAGGTTAAGTTTTAGAACAAAATAATAAAGTTTCTAAACATTTGTGTATCTCAAGCAATGGCCAGACTGTGTGGAAAATTCTTCCATGCCAACATTCATGGGGGTGGTGTCAACTGTCATAATCTATAGGAAAGCAGTGTGTCATAGGATGAATGATACCCATCAATATAGTAGTGACATTTAATGACCCTGGTCTTTGCAACCCTGGGAAACATGGTGAGGAAAGAAGTTAAAGGAAAATAGAGCTTTATGATCAAAGAAACTTCTCACATGTCGAATTAGGGAAGGAGAGTAAAGGGGGAGATTTTCTATGAACTCTGAACCCTGAACCCTATGGGCATGGAATAATGAGTATTTAGGAAAGGACAAAATAATAGCTTTGATCCTACTCTAAATTTATAATCATGTGAAAAGTGTTTCATGTGTAAGAATAAATTTTATCAGGAGACAGATATGAGGTTGATGGGAACATGGGCAGAGTACTTAAAATCATACCCAATATTGAGCCTTATCTGACGAGAGGAATTGTAACTCACAGGCAAAGAATAGAACACACACGAGAACAGCACTTCATGCGGGTGAGTGTAAGGACCCTTAGAATCCCTAAAGACAGGCTTTCTCAGATCACAGTTCATGATAAGAAAGCTCAGGACAACTGGGTAAGTGTTTTCTTGTTTCATCTTCTTTCTTTGGTGCACAGTCTGGCACGACTGAAGGTAGATGTGTTTTTCTCCCCCAGATCAAGACTCGGATCTGGGAGAGGGAGACGGTGGAGCAGAGCAGGGAGGTCGCCTACTTGAAATATGGTGTGGTAGTCTGACCTGTGTTTTTATGGGTGTTTTAAGGGATGACACCTGTGTTGTTTGTTGTCTAGTAGAGTACGTGGTGCGGCAACTCTTATAGAAGTTATTCTTTTTCTGTATCAAAGACATAGACACATGAGGTAGAAACCAGTGCCTGGAAGACCAGAGATGCAGACCCTCCAAGGAGAGGTCAGGAGCACCTGGTGACATGCAGCAGCCTCATTTCTTCTGCCGAGCCTGTTCCTGTGGTGATCATCGTGTGGCCTGGAAAGAACCACAGCACAGGGGTGACAGGAGGGTGTTCTCTGCTGCCCCAGGTAGTGGGGCACCTGTCCTTGTGACTGGTGGAGCTCATGCCCCTCCTCTGGCTTCCCCCTACC
>NW_021906155.1:0-554 GCF_006229205.1 Suricata suricatta | reverse complement strand
ATTCCTTCTGGACCACTTGGAGCTATGTACCCCTGGTCTAGTATTTAACTCTTTTATGCCTCACTTTTTTCCTTTATCAACAAGGAAAAAACAAAATATCCTTCTACAACAAGGTTACCAAGTGTCCCCCAAGGTTGTTGGGAGGATTCAAAGAGTTGACCTGAAGGAGAGTGTGTAACATCGGGCAGATGTGGAAGGGGGGATGAAACCATAACTGACCGTCAGCCACATTCTGACTGGCCTCCTGCTCCTGGGTCTGAAAACATGGCATTCTAAGCAGACCTCCAGGGGTCCAGCCCAAGACCACCGGGCTGGGGGTTCAGTCGCGGGAGCTGCTATTTAAGCAACACTCGGCAACCCAAGGACTCAGATCAGTGTGGCTTCTGCCCTGACCCACTGCCCTTGCTGCTGGGACACAACACATCGGAATCTGCATTGGGAGATATTTCTTCAAACTGTTTTGTTTTTCTTCCTTTCACCTTTTTATTTTGCTATAATTTCAGATGCAGAAAAATTGAAAGAATCGTGCAAAGATTTGTCAGTTGCATCCCCCC
>NW_021906154.1:0-554 GCF_006229205.1 Suricata suricatta | reverse complement strand
CCCCCGCATCCCCCACCCCCTATCCCCCACATCACCCACACTTCCAGATCCTGGCCATCTACCTTCCCCTAGCTAACCCCACCCAGCCCAACTGATTGTAGCAGCATTTACAAAGGAGATGTTCACACAGGAAGAGATTTGGGCTGCCATGGAAAAGAAAGCCAAGGAGCCTGTAAGATTTATGTGGAGCCACAAAACTGTCTTCTCTAGAGTTGCCTGTCGCTTCTCTCTCCTGAGATGTGTCAAATCAGTTCCTAGATAAACTATTCCCTCTCATGGCCCCCAGTGGGCATGTTTCCCTACCATCCCAGAGATGACTGAACCAGCACCTAACTCAAAAGCAGAGAACACTTCTCAATTAGCAATAATTTTGCCGCTTCGGCTATGATACTGCTCCTGCACAAAGCTCAGAGAACACTTCGCTCTACTGAGAATTTGGACCAAGAGTGAAAAGTCCGTGGCTACTGTTATGCCCAGATTTTAATATCGCCCCCAAAAAACCAGAGACCGCCTGGGAGACCGAGTCACGCATGCAAAAGCAAAGGGCTTTATTA
>NW_021906153.1:0-554 GCF_006229205.1 Suricata suricatta | reverse complement strand
ATATTTGCTGTGAAGAAGAACCACTGTGTCTTACAAGACTGAGAACTCTGTGCTAGGAGATGACTAGGTTTGGGGCCTTTCAGAAGCTAATCTCCTGGGAGAATAGGTTCCTCCCACTCTCACCACCTGCCTTTTTCTCTTGGTCTGTGATGGTGTTTAGACTTCAAGTACTTGTCTTTGCAGAATAAACTGTCTTGAATCCTTTGGGGAAATAAGCAGGGAATATTGTTGAACGGATCAGCAGTAAACATCGGGCAAACTTTTGTGATCGTTGTCTTGACGACTGCTGAGTCAGCTCATTTGTAGTGGTCAAATCAGCTATTATTCAATCTTCATAAAATAATGAAGTTGTAGAAATACATTAGTTTCTTGGAATAGCAGATTAGATAGAATTAAACACGGTGATGACACTTTTAATCTCTCAAAAACTTGTCTTCCATTTCAAAAAATGGTTATGAATGACTGCTAATGATTAATGAATTACAGATGACCAAAGGCAGATCTACAAATGATAAAGGCAAAGACCTTTAAAGGCAAAGACCTTTATTTCAACA
>NW_021906152.1:0-554 GCF_006229205.1 Suricata suricatta | reverse complement strand
TCACAAATTTAAAGCATAGAAAATGAAGGGGGTTAAAGAACACAAGATTTACTATTAACTCTGGCCCAGAGAAAAAGAGCCTAATTTAGGAATAAGAAACAAACAAGAGCCAGGCATAAGTTACTGAGCATACATATGCTAAGTATGGGTAAGAGTAGATACAACTTAAACTCATATGCAAAGGCTGGCACATCTAGGAGGCCTGTGGGCTTATACCTTCAACACCAAGGAACAAGGTTAACAGAAGGTTTACTTACTAACCATCACAAATACATTCTTCCTCTTGTGAGCCAAACAGAATGCCCCCTAGCCTTATTTATGCCTGAATCTTAGTGTTATTGTTAGAAAATGTGTTTGCTATCTGCTTCTCACTGAAAACATCCTGCTATGTTCTTAGTTTTAAGATTTACTACCGGTTCAAACAAATGTGCATGTTACCTGCTTTTCACTGAAAATATCCTATTATCCTATGATGTGTAAGTTACCTCACTGTAATTAGAGTAGTTCTGCAAAAATGCCTCTATAAAACCTGTTTCTGCACCCTTCTCAAGACC
>NW_021906151.1:0-554 GCF_006229205.1 Suricata suricatta | reverse complement strand
CCAAGCAGGCTCCACGCTCAGTGCAGAGCCCAATGCGAGGCTCAATCCCATGACCCTGGGATCATGACCTGAGCAAAAATCAAGAGTCAGATGCTCCACTGACTGAGCCTCCCAGGTGCTCCTCATTGCATTTTTCCATACAGGAGTGAACATTCAGAGAATGGAGAGAGTTGATGTAGGACTAGAAGAGAAATATTCTTCTAAAATTAATATTTTCAATTATGTATACAGACATAGTGGAGAAAACAGTTCCAAACATCATTTGTGCCTTGACTCATTTTAGGTAAATCATGGGTATCCTTGATGCTTAATGAATAAGTGACAAATGTGCTATTTGGGAAATTTAAAAGTTTTTAGTTTTTAATTAATTTATTCTTGAGAAAGAGAGGGAGTAAGCATGTGAGCAGGGAAAGGCAGAGAGGAAGGGAGAGAATTCCAAGAAGGTTCTACATCGTCCACACAGAGCCTGACATGGGGCTCGAACCCATGACCTATGAGATCATGACCTGAGCTGAAATCAGAAGTCAGACACTTAATTAACTGAGTCACCCAGG
>NW_021906150.1:0-554 GCF_006229205.1 Suricata suricatta | reverse complement strand
GTGTCCCTTGGGTCACTGCCATTTTTGTCTCAGAGGTAAAAAAAGCTGAAACACTGAAGCTGGACCTCCTAGCAGTCCGGATTCTGTCCTACCTCTGCTTTTTTGGGTCTTCAGATCACCATCTAGGGCACAGCCTCCGCTGAAAGGGAAGATTGTGTCCTTACCCCAGCTGAAAGGGGAGATGGAGAAACCAGAGGTAGAAATCCTCTACAATAAAGGAGGTCCAGAACTTGGCCAACAGGAATAAAAAAATGGTCAAAACAGGGGTACTTTATGTGATTTTTTTTCTTCTTTACGCTTTTCCATATGTCCTACATTTTTTTAAGGTTTGCTTTTATTTTTATTTTGAGAGAGAGAGAGAGAGAGAGAGAGAGAGAGAGAGCAAGTGCGCAGGGGATGGGCAGAGAGAGGGAAAGAGAGTACCCCAAGCAGGCTCTGATGTCAGCATAGAGCCTCACGCTGGGCTCCATCTCACGAGACTTGAGATCATCACCTGAGCTGAAATCCAGAGTCGATGTTTGACTGAGTCTCCCAAGTACCCTTGTCCTATATTT
>NW_021906149.1:0-554 GCF_006229205.1 Suricata suricatta | reverse complement strand
AAATAAAAACATAACCCTTACTCTTCCATTTAGCATAATTTAACACTACTTCTTGTCCTCACAGGGACCCTTGAGTAGTTTATTTAAAGCCTTTGTTCATAAATTTAGGTTATAGCTTAAAGGACTTTTGACTTTTAAGTTACCATGGCAATCCTCTAATCTTTTACCTTGCTATCCCTTCTTCTATCCTCTTCTGACTCAAAATTGAGTTCTGATTTCATGTTCAACTCGAACATTGTTTTTATTTTTAGTTTGGCTGTAATGTAGTTAGACCAGAAAAATAAAAGCTCTTCAGATGAATGCAATCACAAAAATCTAGGAAAGTGCACTTAGGTGGACTGTGAAGAACGTTGGAGGAAAAGTGTAGCGAAAAAGACCATTGACTCCACAAAGAAAGGCACCATAAGCCCGAGTGTAACCTGCTCCCCACATCTCTCTCCAATCTTGCCACTACAGCTCGATTACTGAAATAAAAATTGTGGATGAGAAGCAACTTCATGTTGACCTGAGTCCATGAAGCATATACAAAAGGAGATTTGAAAAAATGCTGAGTT
>NW_021906148.1:0-554 GCF_006229205.1 Suricata suricatta | reverse complement strand
ATGATGACAAACCAAGAAAGAGCAGAGTTGGAACTAAGACCCACGTGTCCTGGCTCCTCAGCCCAGAGCTCTGGCCTCCTCACCATGATGCCCTCCTAGACCCCCCATGCCATCCACTGTCATAATATTTCTAACATATGGAAAGAAGCCAAGACCACTGTTCCCATTTCATAGACCAGCAAATTAAGGCATCCAGAAGACAACCTAGACTGGTTATCCATTTGACTCTTGAACATTCCTCAAGAAAGACATCTTTGGATTCCTGCAAGTCTTCTGTGGATGAGGAGCACAGAAACACTGAGCCTTACTCTCTCTAGCATCCAGCACCTATGACCCCACCTTTACAAGCCCTTCTTTAAGAACAGCCCTCCCACAGGGTCCCTGTCATCCACACCCAACCCACTGCCCACCGCTTTTCTGACAATATTCTTCTTCAACATCCAGCTATAGAGGGTCTTTTGTGTCAATTCTCTAGAATGTTTCTCATCAAAAGGGTAACAACTTGACACAGTCACTTCAGTTTGGGTGCATTTCAATTGCCACAACAGAAGGGC
>NW_021906147.1:0-554 GCF_006229205.1 Suricata suricatta | reverse complement strand
CATCAGGTTCTGCACTGACAGCACGGAGCCCATTGGCAATTCTCTCTCTCCCTCTCCCCCCCTCTCAAAACAAATGACTAAATGCTTTTAAATGTTATAAAAGAAATGTGACAATGTGTATTTTCAAGGCTTTCTTCTCGGAACTCCTTTCTCCAGGTGGGAGAGAATGACACAATTTTATCTGAACAGTGTAAGGGGCCTTTCGCGACTCTTGTGTTGATTTTTGGGCTGGAGGAGGCAGGCAGGTACAGTTTGACTCTGAAATATTTACAGGTGTTAAATTCATTCACATTTTCTTTTTCAGGTGAAGGAAATTCCTGGAATAAAAATATTCCAAATCAATGCCCCCATTTATTATGCAAATAGTGACTTGTATAGCAATGCTTTAAAAAGAAAGGTGAGTCACAAGAAATGGGTTATTTTTGAGGGGACTTGTGGATTGACAGGGATGTGAGGGACACTTAAATGTCTTCATATACCTTTTACATTCTCTCCCTCTCTCCTGCCCTCTCTCTCTTTATTGTGGTAGAATGCACAGAAAATTCACCATTTTC
>NW_021906146.1:0-554 GCF_006229205.1 Suricata suricatta | reverse complement strand
TATAAAGTATTCATTAACTTTGACCAGGTGAAATACATCATCACCTAGCATTTGCAGTGTGACCCTCTCTTCAACACAGCACTGCTTTCTGTCCTCCAGCTTGCTTCCTTCTCCTTTCCCTTCTCACAGTCTGGAGCAGCCTCCCTGAGCTGTGAGCACAGTCAGCAACCATACTTTCCAAAAGGTCAGAACTCAGAGATTCAAGTCCTAGCTCTATCACTAATCTTGCTTTGAGACTGGCCAAGTTCCTGAGCCTCAGCTTACTATGTCTATGAATGAGGACAATAACAACACACTCTTGTAGGTTGAAATATTACATGGTGAAAAGAATGAGAAAGTTCTACATTTAGTAGACACTCAAAATATGTAGGCAAATATGAATATTGAGTTGTTTTCTGCCAGAGTTTCAAGCTTAGTCTGTGCAAACTGGAATGAACTGGATGAAACTAAAACTTGTGTGCGCTATATGTTTTAAGGCATTTAGAATAATATAAAGTGCTGTGTAAATATAAACAAGGAATGTCAACACCCCTACTATTACTACCAAGAAATGC
>NW_021906145.1:0-1312 GCF_006229205.1 Suricata suricatta | reverse complement strand
TCAGGGGTTCCTTACATTCCTGAGGTCAAAGAGCTAATAAGTGGGCTGTGATAGAGGCCAAGCTGTGCTCCCCAAAAGCCCATCTGGTGAATTACTCACTGCTCATCCACAGTGAAGGGACAGACCCCAGCAGTCAGCTCCTCCAATGTCTGTCTCAGCGGCACAGGGCCACCTCACCCAGGGCCACCTCATCCAAGGCCACCTCACCCAGTGCCACAACCTTCCTGGAGACATCAACACCCCATGATGGAGCAAAACAAGTTTATAAAGGCCCAGCCATTTCAACTTAACCCGGGACAATTCCGATGGCCAGTGCTCATTCCAGAGCTTTCTCCTTGGTTGGCCCAGCCTATGCTGGACCTCCATCCCAGGTTGGCTTTCCTCTGGCCCAGTCCTGCTGGCCTCCCCGCCTTTCATAGGCATTGATTGCAAACATCTTGCATCCTGACCTGCATCTCATCATCTCCTTCTGGGGAGCCCAGCCTGAGACATAGGGGGGCTGAGGTCTGAACCCAGTCTGTCTCAATGTGCAGCATGAGTGTCCCAGAAACAGGGTGGGAGCAGCTGCACCCTCTGAGCCCCTCAGTTCTCAGGGTTCAGCACTCTGCTTCCCCAGCCCGTGCTGAGGAGGCCTGTGTAGACCAGAGCTCATCAACACTGAGAGGCAGAATGTGAGGTTCGCCCTGGGTCCAGGGCGTTCTGAGCAGCGGGAGGTTCTGCTGCTGAGCTCAGATGCTGAACCGGCATCGGTTCTCTGCAGGCCCAGTTGCACGCAGCCACAGAGCACTTTGAAGGCAGCGGCTCACACCCGTCCTGGGAAGCCCACCGAGACCTCCCAGCAGCCTGACCTCGGAGGCCAGGCCCGCTCCCCGGCACCTCCACCACAGCAGCGACTCAGCGAGAAGCCAGGGCCAGCAGGTGGCTCTGAAAATGCCCCATGTAATTAGAAATCTCATTTCCATTCCTGGTCCCTGGTTTGCATGGCAAAGAGAGCAGTTTCTCTGGAATGAATTATCCCCTCCCTGCAGATGTCTTCAAAGGCTTATAATCCAAAACGGGCTCTCCAAGACCCAGCCTCCCCAGGGCCGGCCGTGCACACAGGAAGTCACTCCTTTGTGGGTACAGATGGGCTTTTGAAAATGTATGAACGGTGCTGAGGAGGCAGAAAAGGCTGGCCGTGAGGGCACGAGTCAGTGGCCCTGGTGCCCGGATCTGAGGAGAACTCAGAGCACGTAACCGTCATCTTCACTCAGGGCCAGCTCCTGCGGTTTGCCTGGCCTGTCCCCGCGGTGGCACCGAGCGTCCTGTGTCC
>NW_021906144.1:0-554 GCF_006229205.1 Suricata suricatta | reverse complement strand
GGGAGAGAGAGTTGGGGAGAGAGAGGGATGCAAAACTTGAGAGACTATTGAAAGCTGAACATGAACTGAGAGTTGAAGGGGAAGGGGGAGTGGGGAAAAGAGGTGGTGGTGATGGTGGAGGGCACTTAAGGGGAAGAGCCCTGGGTGTTGTATGGAAACCAATTTCACAATAAACTATTTTAAAAAATTAAAAAAAATTTAAAAAATGAGGTATAGTTCCTGCTTTCTGGAGATAAATTCCATTGGATAGAATCTGTTTATTTAGATGAGTGACAGATACAGTTTGAAATATAATACTATTTGACAAAATAATAAGAATTGCTACTGATAGCAAAGCAGCCATCACGGGGTGTGACAGAGATTGCACAGGCTTTGCTAAGGACATGAAGACTGCATTGGGTCTTACGAAAAGCAGGAGGCTCTGGCTGGCAGAGAAGAGAACAGGGACCTTGCAGCCAAGGGAGGAGTAAGGTGTCAAAGTAGGAGAGGCAGATAAAGCAAACTTCATCCTAGTTTGCATGGGACATTCTCAGTTTTAGAGCTGAAAGTTCTGT
>NW_021906143.1:0-554 GCF_006229205.1 Suricata suricatta | reverse complement strand
GAAAATTTAAAACAAACTAAGAACTTCTGGAACAAAGAATAGCAGTATTTTTTCTTTTTCATTTTTCTTTTAACATTTATTTATTTTTGAGAGACAGAGCGTGAGCAGAGGAGAGGCAGAGAGAGGGAGACACAGAATCCGAAGCAGATTCCAGGCTCTGAGCTGTCAGCAGAGAGGCCCACGCGAGGCTCGAACCCACAAACTGTGAAATCATGACCTGAGCAAAAGTTGGACGCTTAACCGACTGAGCCCCAGGTCATTGTTTCTAAACAACTGTATTGAATGAAAACAATGAAATGGAATGAAAATCTTCTACTAAGTTAAGTAGAGACCTACAAGAGCAATAATGTAAACAACACTAACATGGGTCACTAATTCAAGATTAAATTGCCAAAGATTTGGAATAAAAAGGTATATCAGAAGGGCATTTACCAATTGGGAGGAAACAATAAGTTGTGATTTCATCTTATATGAAGATACACGGATTCAAATAGGCTTGTAGAATGAAAAGGCGATTTTTAGTCAAATAGTAAAGAAAAATACCTTCCAGATGA
>NW_021906142.1:0-554 GCF_006229205.1 Suricata suricatta | reverse complement strand
TATCTTAGGAAATTGAGAAGGCACAAAACTGTATTTTGGTGAGTTTGATAGTATAAATCCTTTCAGTGGTAATCAAAAATTCTTTTTTGTGATAGCCATTATCAACTTCCTCCCATGACTTTTTTGTTACTTTCAAATGAACTCATTTATGTGGATTTAGTTGAGTGTTCACACTGACTCAAGTACGGTTTTGCCAACAAAGCTCTAAACCATAGTGCCTTAAAGTTTATTCATCACTGCTGCTGTTTTCTTATACGTATTCTTCACGGGGGTCTAAGATTCTGCTTCTTGCCAATTCTTCAAAGTCCCACATGTCCATATTAACTCCAAACTTCAATACTTCCTGGATACGCAACGCTGTACAACTTAACCTCTCTCATACTCAGGTTCTCCGTCTATAAAACAATTATACTATTACTTCCCTCAACAGGTGTAAATCAGGATTAAATGAGAAAGAACAAATGAGATTCAGTGCTCAGTGACTTCCTTGGTGATGGCACAGCAAATGATAAATGGCTTTTACCCGAAGAAATGTTTATTAGTGTGAAGAACTG
>NW_021906141.1:0-554 GCF_006229205.1 Suricata suricatta | reverse complement strand
AGCACAGCGAGTTGATGGCCGAGAAGCAGATCATCACGTAGCCCACGAACTGGATCCCCAGGGCGCAGGTGGTGTAGGACTGCAGGACGAAGCGCAGGGGACGTTAGCGGCGGCCGAGGTCTGGGGGCTCCGGGACGGGCGTCGGTGTGACACCGCCATGCGGGCGGCCTGGAGCTGTCCGGTGGCAGAGCACGCGCCCCAGCTGGGCAGGAACTAACAAGGCCAGACGCCTGGGCAGGATTCTCCCACACCCTCTGCCTCGTGTGTGGTTCTTATGAATTACGGAGACGCTAATTTGAGCTACTCCTTGCAGATTTGGTCATTTCCTTCTCTGCACACGTGGCTGAAAGAAGGTGTGAGGAGTGAGGAACCAGCAGAGCCCCGGGCATTGTCGGGGCAGGGAAGCCCTCTGCCTGACACCCTGGCGGTGGATACGTGTCCTCCACATCCATCCAAACTCACGGCGCCGAGATGCCCCTGACTCGGATGGTGGTGGCGGCTCTGGTGCGGGACGTGGACAAAGGGGAGACTGTGGGGGGCCAGGGGGTGTGGTG
>NW_021906140.1:0-554 GCF_006229205.1 Suricata suricatta | reverse complement strand
TCTCTCTCTCTCAAAAATAAACATTAAAAAAATTTTTAAATAAAAATGATGAAAGGGTAAATTTCACACTATGGGGTTTTTTTTGCCATATTTTTTAATGCTGAACAAAAAAACAAAAACCCAGAGCCTGTGTGCACCAAACCTCCTCCAAGCAGTGGCCCGTCTCTGACCCCGCGCCCCCACCCGGGGTCTGACCCTGCGGCCCAGAGGCAGTTGGTCAGGAAGGCAGGCTGCGCCGGATCAATGCCGCATTGATTCCTGTTTTGTGGGGAGGACACGGCCCCGGCTCATCTCCTTCCAGTACCCCTGAACTTCAGATGCCCTCCGGCCTCGGATACATGACGATGCCAACCGGTCTCGACCCGGCCGGGGGCGGGCAGGGGAAAAGGCGCTTGACACTGGTGAGCAGGGCAGGACCAGCCGGCCATGCCCCCTCCAGGGCAGGAACTGAGTCATCCCCGCAGCTGGCGTTTCTCCTGTGGGCGGGAATGCCCTGCCCGGACGGAACCCACGCTCCGCAGATGGAGGATGACCCCGTCCACCGGGCACACGGC
>NW_021906139.1:0-554 GCF_006229205.1 Suricata suricatta | reverse complement strand
GACTTGCAAATCAGATTTTTAATAGTTCCCAAGTAATATCTAATTACTGCTCAAAATTTATGTTCAAGTGATACAAACATTTTCTTCAATATATAAAAAGAAATATGCATAAAAAAGTTGGAGTTGAATAAAGATATGCTAACTTATAAAGAATTAGAAACAGGACAAGCACATTGATGGAGAGTTTTAGTTACAACTTAAATTGAAGTTAGGATATACTCTATGGTCCCAATGAACATTTTGGAAACATTTTGGTGATAGAAATTGAAGCTATGAAAATTGGTTACTTTTACAGATAAGTTTAATGTAGTAGAGGGATAAAGAGATTTGTAACAAAGGTATTTATATGAGCTGCTTTCATAATTTTATGAAATGAAAGATGTAGCTGCTAAACAATCCTTTTAAATAAAGTAATAAACATGAATCACAACAAAAGTGTTACAAGTTGGGAACTTAAAAATGTTTTGGTTTATGTTGGCCTACACACTCCACTATATTGCTGAAAAATTTCAAAGATATGTTGAGTACTTTCCATAAAAAGGAAAAATTTTAAA
>NW_021906138.1:0-554 GCF_006229205.1 Suricata suricatta | reverse complement strand
GCTCCAGCCCAGGAGGGCTTCGAGGGCACGAGCAAAGGTGCTGGTCCAGTGGAAATCAGGAGAGGTGCGATGTTAGCTGGTGATGCTGTACGTGCTGAACTTAAGAAGCAGCCTAAACCTGCGGAAACTGCCCCTGAAGAAACTGCTCAGGGTGCCACCAGTTCTGCAAATGGAGACAAAGAAATTGGCCACATCATTTTTGATGCAAAGACAAAGGTTGGAAGAAAGGGTGTCCTCACAGTAAAGGATGGAAAACACTAAATGATGAATTAGAAATTACTGAAGGCATGAAACTTGATCGAGGTTTTATTTTCCATACTTTATTAATATATCAAAAGGGCAGAAATGTGAATCCCAAGATGCCTATGTTCTACTGAGTGAAAAGAAAATTTCCAGCGTCCAGTCCATTGTACCTGCTCTTGAAATTGCCAGTGCTTTGGGGCACCTGGGTGGCTTAGTTGGTTAAGCATTGGACTTCCACTCGGGTCATGATCTCACAGTTTGTGAGTTTGAGCCCTGAGTTGGGCTCTGTGCTGACAGCTCAGAGCCTGGAG
>NW_021906137.1:0-554 GCF_006229205.1 Suricata suricatta | reverse complement strand
AATAAACACCTAACACTTTCTGATTTCAAAATATGTAAGAAAGCTAAAGTAATTAAAACAGTGTGGCACTGGCATAAACAAAAATGTATAAACTAACAGAATAGAATAGAGTCAGGAATAAATCCTCCCAAGCTCAAAGGATTTTCAACAAGGTTGCTAAAACCACACAATGGCAAAAAGATAATATCTTTAACAAGTGGTGGTGGGAAACAGAGATCCACACGTGCAAGAATTAAGTTGAATCCTTGTTTTACCACATTTTCAAATTTACCCAACATGGATTAAAGGCCTAAACATAAGGGCTAAAACTATAAAACTCCTGTAAAAACATAGGGGAAGCTTCAGGACACTGGGTTAGGCAATGATTTCTCAAAAGTGACACTAAAAGCACAGGCAACAGAACCAAAAATAGACCACAGAGAGGACATCAAACTTAAAAACTTCTAAACAGCAAAGGAAATAAAAGTAAAAGACAGCCTAAAAAATGGTAGAAAATACGTGCAAATCATGTATGTGATGATTAACATTCAAAATGTATCAAAAAACTCCTATAA
>NW_021906136.1:0-554 GCF_006229205.1 Suricata suricatta | reverse complement strand
GAGTGTTTTCCTTTCCTGAGGTGCTCACGTCTTATCCCTATCATGCACAGTGACTCATACTGTGAGTCATTGCCCCAAATCAATGCAAGGAGAGACAGGAATGAAATTATCCTCAGTATCTAAAATATCTTTATATATCTTATACCATAATATTGGTTCCAGTTCATGGGGGAGAGTATTAGAGGTAGGTATCTGTGACTATGGCATGGATTCTCAGGGCACAACTTCAATTGCTTTTGCAGCTTCAGTGGGAGGGAGAGGGGTTAGCCTAAGCAGCGAAGTCTAATTTCTGTCATATGTGTCCACTACCTCCTGAGGTGACTGTGCTGTCAAACAGCCCTGTGGGACTGGAGGAGCCCAACATCCTCATCTGGTTCATCGACAAGTTCTCCCCAACAGTAATCAATGTCACATGGCTTCTAAATGAAGCCCTGTCACCACAGGAGTGTCAGAGACCATCTTCCTGCCCAGAAAAGACCACCTTTTCCACAAGTTCCGCTATCTCCCTTTCCTGCCCTCAGCCAAGGATGTGTATGACTGCAAGGTGGAGCACT
>NW_021906135.1:0-554 GCF_006229205.1 Suricata suricatta | reverse complement strand
GTCCTCGTCCCTCAAAGCTCTGCCTCTAAGCTGCCGCCTGTGCCCGATCTCTTCTCTCCCGACAATGGGGTCTTCTCCTCTCTGGAAGTGCTATCCTTGGGCACAGAGACACACGGGGGGGTGGGGATCCTGAGGTGCTGCAAAGCACCTGGAATATCATGTTCTCAGAGAAACATGTTACCTACACATGTTATTTGGGTTCAGCAAATTTAAATTCAGGAATATTTCTCAGTTTTAGTATAGTCCAATTTGCAGGTTAATTGTCTCCTCTGGAACAATGAGATGAAATTCTAAACAAAATTAACACGAATTCACTTTGATTTCCTGTGCACATTTCTGTGTTTTAGCTGTACCTGTGACACAGGACACACAGAACCTGCTCAAGTGAAGGACACGATCGGGACTTGCCATGCAGGTAATTTTGGATTTTCTCTCTTCACAACTTCAGTTTTAGTGCATGTTCTCTATGACAACTATGTCACTTCTTACACTTCAGAGTATTTATACCCAGGGCCCACCTGAAGGGAGTCTAGAAAGCACATTTACCAAAAAAA
>NW_021906134.1:0-1312 GCF_006229205.1 Suricata suricatta | reverse complement strand
GTCAGTGAAAGAATAAAATAGACAGGGGCACCTGGGTGACTTGGTTGGGTCTTGATTTCTGCTCAGATCATTATCTCGTGGTTTGTGTTCAAGCCCCACATCAGCCTGCTTGGGATTCTCTCTCTCCCTGTCTCTCTGTGCCTCCTCAACTTGTTCTCAGTCTTTCCCTTCCATCTGTCCTTCTTTCCTCTCTTCCTCACTCCCTTCCTCCCTCCCTTCTTCTCTTCCTTCCTCCCTTCCTTCCTACCTTCCTGCCTGACTTTCTTCCTCCCTTCCTTCCTCTTTCATTCTGTCATTCGTTCCATTCTCCTCTGCTTCCTTTCCTGTTTTTTTTACAGGATGTAGTGGGCAGAAGATAAGGGTAAAGGGAATGGAAATCAATCTCAAAAGTGCACAATGAAGAAGTTGAAAGGTTACAAGCCCCTCAATGCAAAGTTGCCATGACAGACACAGACACTTCAAAGCAAAAGAAAGGAAACAGACTGGACACTTCCCAGGAGATTCAATTTAGATGCATTAATATTTCAAGGTTTGTCTTCAAAGGAGTGCCATGTGACCATCACCACACATCACCTGCCATTCACTAATATGCAACAGATTGCTTATCTTGCACCTTGGAAAAATGTGGCACCAAATGCTTTTTCATTTTTGCCCCTGCACAGAATTTTAAAACGTCATTGTGGAACAGAAGGTATTGATGAAGTTACTACTCTTAAGAAGTAATACTTACACATACAAGTGCTGTAGAAAATATCTCCATATATTATATTTTTATTGTAGGTGTCTGGTGAGTTAAGTTAGCAGAAGGTTGACTTTCAGATAGGAAAACTGAGGGATTTTACATTGACTTGACCCACTACATTTTACAAAATACTAAATGGCAATGCAGACGGAAATAATTAGGATTATTCTCATCACCCCACAGAGGGGATAATGAACTCATCCGAGCAAAGGGATTCCTTATGAGTTTGTTGTCGCTGTCGCTTTTATTTTGGATTATACGCAGTTTCTCTTCTCAGGCTTGAGGATCCTCCTTGGAATAGTGTTAGTTCTGTTTTCACTCCTCTATCTGTAAAGCTCTAATTAAAAGGAGCTTAGTTAATCAAAGACTTTCTTTCTGCTATTGTGTACAAATTGCAAATTAATTAGGCACAAGGAGAGTTCTAATATATAGTGGGATCAAAATACAATAGTTTTCATTTGTTGGGACAGTACTTAGAAGGGCTGACAGCTCGCCACAGCGGTTGGGACCACCATCCCCTGGGCATCCTTGAGTTATCGCTGAGTGCCAACGCACGACTTGTATTGTGTA
>NW_021906133.1:0-554 GCF_006229205.1 Suricata suricatta | reverse complement strand
CAGGCTATATACTGGATCTAATTGCAGTTGCAGCTCACCTTGAAAATAGTCTTAACTGGTCAGATTTCCTGGTGGGTGCCTGTGAGCGTACCACATGGGCCCTCTCCATCCCCAGAGGAAGGTGAAATCATCTGCATGATTAGACTCCCCTCCTGTTCCCCCTCAGGGAAAGCATTCTTGCCTAGAAGGTTCTTTTCTTTTGCAAAGAATTCCTACCCTATCTCTTTTCTACTTGCTGGATAGAATGCCGCTCAATTAATTGTCTAATAAAGCAGACGAACTCTTCAAATTTACCTGGTTGAATTTTAACATCAGACAGCACTGGTCTAGAAGGTGAGGAGTTCAGGGCTAATTACATGAATGATGAGTGTTGCTGGACACCTTTAAAAAAAGGCTGTTATTGAGTCCAAAGTGGTGCGACATCCCTGCAGTTTAGGGTACTTCTGAGTCTGGGTGGACAGAGTGGGGGTGGCCGCCTGCAGGAGGGGGAGATCACTGGCTTTGGAGTCCCACAGACCTGGGTCTGACCCCCCCCCCCCCCCCCCCCCCCCCCC
>NW_021906132.1:0-554 GCF_006229205.1 Suricata suricatta | reverse complement strand
GAGAGAGACAGCGTGAACATGGGAGGGTCAGAGAGAGAGGGGACACAGAAAATGAAGCAGCCTCCAGGCTCTGAGCTCGCTGTCAGCACAGAGCCTGATGCGGGGCTAGAATCCACAAACTGTGAGATCATGATTTGAGCTGAAGCTGGATGCTTAACCGACTGAGCCACCCAGGCACCCCAATTTTAAATCTTTTGAGGAACCTCCATACTGTTTTCCACAGTGGCTGCACTAATTTGCATTCCTACCAACAGTGCAAGAGGGTTCCTTTTTCTCCACATCCTCACCAGCACCTGTTGATTCTTGTGTTTTTGATTTTAGTCTTTCTGACAGGTATGAGGTGATATCTCATTTTAATTGACTGACCTTTTAATCCTGTCCAATGGGTGGGTGGGATTTTCCCCAGGTAGTCATCAGATTTGGTAATTTTGTTTTCTGCCTTTCTGTGTAGGAAGCCAAGAGTATAAATCTCTCTGTCCCTGTTATGGCCCTCTTCCCCATGGCTGGACTGAGGCTTTCCTCCCTTACTCTCTGATGTATGCTCTGCTGCCAAA
>NW_021906131.1:0-554 GCF_006229205.1 Suricata suricatta | reverse complement strand
AGAATCTAAGGATATGAAATGTCTGCTCATATATGAGACGACAGGATGGAAAAGAGCTGATTCCTTCAGGGAAGTAAAAATAAAATCATTGAGGGAATGAGTTGCTTGGGTGGCTCAGTTGGCTGAGCATCCAACTTCGGCTCAGGTCATGATCTCATGGTTCCCGAGTTTGAGCCCCGCATCGGGCTCCATGCTGACAGCTCAGAGCCTGGAGCCTGCTGCGGATTCTGTGTCTCCCTCTCTGCTCACACTTTTTATCTCTCTCAAACATAAATAAAAGTGTTTAAAAAACATTTTAAAACACATTCCTGATAGCTATCACAAATAGGAATTTTTTATTAAATAGATTAAAACCTCACTATTTTGCTATGTTTTATACCAAAAGACCTACAGGAATTTTCTGTAATATAAATAATTATAATTACACTACCCATAAAAACGAAAGCCCTGTAACACTATTAACTATGTGCCCGGAACTATTTGAGAAGCTCACCTCTCAGTACTCCTTTGAAGTGCTGTGATACCCATTAGAGTGCTTACAAATACCTAGGATT
>NW_021906130.1:0-554 GCF_006229205.1 Suricata suricatta | reverse complement strand
TGTCTAATGGCCAAGTTATAAATAGCCGACTATTTCATTTAAAAAATGGAAAAAGAACTCTTTCTTGAAACATAGAGATTAAAGGAAAATGGCTTGGAGTATGTAACCTAACATGATCATGTTTATATTTTGAAAATAAAAGTGTCATGTAGTTTTAACATTTAATTGGCTAAAAATAAATTTGAAATTGCCCATATTATACTCAAATAACCTGGGAGTTTGTTTTAAAATCATTATAAAAAGAAAACTATGCTATTCAACCTCACTTCTAGGATAGAGCCCTACATACAGTAGATAGTAATGTTGGCTGGTAACAAGCACCATTCTGCCCATTCTACAGATTTTGTAAACAAAAAATTCAACTTATTTTTCCATAATAAATTAATCTAAACTGGTTACCACTGGCAATTTACATCAATGAAGCCCTTTTCAGGGCAAACAAAAATTTAGGTCAATCATTTATTGAGGTCTTCTTACTGTCCCCCAAGATTCTGGATACCTAGTACTTCGCAATGTAATGCAACAGAACATACCTTGCTTAAATTCATTTAAAA
>NW_021906129.1:0-554 GCF_006229205.1 Suricata suricatta | reverse complement strand
TCTGGATCTCCGTTTACTTTTCCTTCACTTGAGGGTGTCAGTGATCTTTACTATTCCTTTTCTTTCACAGAGATTTTATAAGTCTGTGACTGTTTGGAAACTTTTGAATCTTCTGTCCCTGAGGGTTAATTCATTTCATCAGGCAATCGTCCCTGAGTTAAGAGTAGGCAGTAGATAACTGAGGTCTGGCCTCTGTTTTCCTCATTGACTCCGTTCAACTGTGAACACTTACATTGGTTTATCATTGAAACAGGAAGTTATAGAATTACAACCCTGTGCTAACCACAAGTCTTTGACTTTATCAGCTAAAGATGAGGAAACTGAAGGAGGCTACAGAAAACATGCAAAATTAAGGATTGGTCTGTTGAATTTCCTGAAAAGAAAGTAATGTCTTCCACCCAGATACTCATTGCAAGAATATTTACCACAAGCATCTTAAAAGCCAACTTCTATTGGAATGGTTTAGAGAGACAATAATTCACTTAGAGAAAAAAAATAATTGTTAATATCCAAGATAGAGAAATGCTTCAATTAATTTTGATACTTCATATGTA
>NW_021906128.1:0-554 GCF_006229205.1 Suricata suricatta | reverse complement strand
GTCGGCCGCGCTCGCGCTCTACGGGCTCCCGCTGGACGCAGGTAGCCGGCCGCGGGCGCTCGTTCGGACAGGAGGCGCCGCCGAAGGCCGGGGACGACGCGGGGCCGGGCTGGTGCCCAGTCTCCTCCGCGTCGGGGACTGGAAGTGCTGGGCGAGGGGACCGAGCGGGTCCTGGGGCGCCCCGCGTGCAGGGTTCACCGGGGACCCCCGAGGACCCCGCCCGGGCCGTTACGTAGGGCGGACGGTGTAGAAAGATTTGGGGCGTGTAAGGCACCGATGTGTGCAGTCGGAGCCCCGCACCCCTCGGTGGGTGTTTTCCTCTCTGCCCTCTGGGTGTTTCCCTCCAATCACGTTATGTGTGTTCGTGTAAGATGCGGAATACATTCTAAGCCGTTCAAGAGCTGTGCTGGGTTATCTCATTTCCCAGGACACGGCGGGGAGCGGTGTGTATCCACCGTCGTGTGGAAGAGGCCGAGAAAGTAAGAGAACGAGGCAGGCCGCGGTCCCCCCGCCGTCGGGAGCCGAGATGGCAGTGTTTGCTTTGGCTCCAACAG
>NW_021906127.1:0-554 GCF_006229205.1 Suricata suricatta | reverse complement strand
AAATTCAAAAATAATTAACATACAGTGTTATATTAATTTTAGGTGTACAACATGATTCAGCAATTATATACAATTATCAGGGCTCATCAAGATAAGTGTACTCTTAATCCCTTTTATCTATTTCACACCCCCCTGAAACCTCCCTTCTGGTGATCACCAGTTTATTCTCTGCATTTAAGAGTCTTTTTTTTGTCTCGTTTTTCTTTGTTTTGTTTTGTTACTTAAATTTCACAGATGAGTGATATCATAATGGTATTCATCTTTCTCTGACTGACCTACTTCACTTAGCATTATACCTTTTAGGTCTATTGTTGTTGCAAATGGCAAAGTTTCATTCATTTGCATGGCTAAGTAATATTCCATTGTATATATATTTCCACATCTTCTTAATCCATTCATCTTTGGATCCATTTTTAATAAATGGTATCCACCTACTCAAGTCCTGAATCTAGGAGTTACCCTTGATTACTCTTTTCCTCATTTCCCACATCTGATCCTTCAAGGGTAACTCTTAGATTCAGGACTCCTGTCAACTTTGTTTCTTTTTTTTTTTT
>NW_021906126.1:0-554 GCF_006229205.1 Suricata suricatta | reverse complement strand
CCAAGACACCATTGTCTAATAGATGGCAAAATGGAGACCAGAAAAAGAGGCTATATAAAGAAAGCTCCTATGTATTCCCTGTTATTTCCTTATTGCTGTCCTCTGTCGAAACTCAGTGGTTAGGACCGTTCTTTAAGCATTTCTACTTTTTGAGACGATCCTTCTTATACGATAAGTCCTTGGACTGTCACAATTTGCATGTGGGTTTACTGCCTGTCCCGCTTATTAGGTAAAATTCACGAGAACAGGGGCTGTTTTGTTCAATACTGTGTTCCCAGGGGCGCCGGGGTGGCTCAGACGGTTAAGCGGCTGACTCTTGATTTCAGCTCAGGTCATGGTCTCACAGTTCGTGAGTTCGAGCTCTATGTCGGGCTCTGTGCTGACAGTGTGGAGCCTGCTTGGATTCTGTCTCTCTCCCTTTCTCTCTGCTCCTCCCAGCCCCTCTGTTTTGAAATAAATAAATGAACTTAAAAAAAATTTTAAGTGCTGTATTCCCAGAATTCTGAGTATTATATGATACATAGTAGGTTCTTAATGAGTGTCTTTTGAGAAAT
>NW_021906125.1:0-554 GCF_006229205.1 Suricata suricatta | reverse complement strand
CCCCGCCCCTCCCCATTCTCTCTTTTCTCCCTCTCCCTCTTTCTCGCTCTCTCTCAAACAAAAACAAATAAATAAAAATAAAATAAAATGGTCCATCCTATTGGTAGATTTCAGAAGAAAAATGTAAGACTTAAGAGCCCAGGATAAGCGTCCTGAGGATGCCCACCATATTTTATACCTATAAACACAGTCTGCGTGAAGGCTGATGTGCTCAAAGACTGGTGAGGAGTTACAAGACGATGATCAGGAAGACAATGGGACAGGAGTGCGGTGCCACTGTGTTTTCCTGGCCGTAACTGCTGATTCTGTAACAGGAGACTCAGAGCCCGAGCCATGTTTTTGATAATCTCATCATGCTAGGCGCTGGGGATGGGAATTTAGTGTTTGCTAAGACTGGAAATCCATGAATACGTGTATCTGCAGCCCCAAGATGAAAGCACATCTTCAGAAGAAGAGTGAATGAAGACTGGGTTTAGGAAAAAAAGAAAAATAAAAAAGCCCAGCTATAAATAACCGAGGTCACTGGACCTGAATGAACAGAGCCCCACATTACT
>NW_021906124.1:0-554 GCF_006229205.1 Suricata suricatta | reverse complement strand
CAAAGGATTGTTTCATAAAGGAAAATAGTATGAATCCATAGCACTAAAACATTCAGAGACAACAAAGAAAAATAGTGGTGACTGAAGGTAAAATTTAAAAAATATCCTTCAATTTTTAAGAACTACAATACAAATTAAATGTAAAATTGTGTTTAAAGGTTGTATAGTCATTCCCTAAAATGAATAAATGTACAATCCAATAAATGCATATTTTTATGACATTTCAGCATATTAGAAATAAAGGGTATTTACAGAAGAAAAAAGTGTTAAATATATTTTAAAATATATCAGCGAAGAATGAGAAATGAGAATATCATCAGACTTCTAAAAATAAATTACTGGAAGTTAGAGGTAAATACAGAAATTCTCTGAAGGAAAATGATGTCTAATAAAAAATTCTAGGAAAAGATAGTTGCAAATGACATATCAGATAAAGGGCTAATATTGAAAATGTACAAGGAACTCACCAAACTTCACAATCACAAAACAAATAAATCAGTGAAGAAATGGGCAGAAGACATGAACAGACACTTCTCCAAAGAGGACATCCAGAT
>NW_021906123.1:0-1312 GCF_006229205.1 Suricata suricatta | reverse complement strand
GCCATCTCCATCTCCTCCTCCCGCTCGGACAGGGCACTGATGAGTTAAGTGACAGAGAAAACAGGGAGGGTGAGCCAGAAGTGGGCACATAAGGGCTAGGCTGGGGCATCCGACCCGACTCACAGAGGGACCAGCCCGTGGCCAGATCACAATAGGCAAGGGAGTGTGGGGGACCCATGAGGCTGTCGCAGGAAATCACAGGTCCTGCTAAATTCCCCTTTCTCAGAATCCCCATGCTCAGCTTGCTGCTGGGACCCTAGTCATCCCTAAAACCCTCCTCCCCACCATTCTGGTTGCCACTGGCCTGGTTGAGGCTTTCCTCAGGGTTTCACCAGGAAGGCACAGCAGTTAAGACTGGCTCCTGGAATCAGAGAGGCACGGGCTGGAATCCGCTCCTTGACCTGGTGGCTGCTTGACCATGGGAGCCCCTGTTTTTCAGCCGTTAAACGTCCTTGCTTTTGAGATCGAAAGAATGCTCTGTGTGTGACGTAAGTGTTGTTATTACAAACTATGTCACGTGGATCATCAAGATCACTTCCTAAATGGAATTCCCCCTCCAGACTTTTCCTCCATGCTGTTCATGAACTTAACCCATAAAGAACACAGTTAATCATGTCACTCTTCTGATTAAAAGTCCTCAGTGGTCCCCCCACCAGCTGAGCCCACAGCGCTGGCCTGCTTGCTCTGATCCCTCTCCCAGCCTCGTCCCCATGGCCCTCATCCAACCACGCTGGGCTCCAGTGCCCCTGTGCCCTGCTGCATTTATCACATAGCCTTCCAATGCCAGCATGTGGTCGGGCTTAGTGAGTGCACAGTGAAAAAAACAGAAAAACAAAACCCAGTCCTGGGCCGCAAGTAATTTTCATTCTGTTCCTTCTTCTGGGACATTCTTTGTTCTACCATTTCTCTTCTCTGCCCCTTCTCTTGGGATTTAATCTAATTACTGATTCTTGGTTAAAATATTCGGTTGACTCTCCAAAGTTGCACGTTCAACAAGGGCACTTCCTTTATGGAATTTACCACCTTGCGTTCTAATTATTCTTCTGTGTGTTGTCTCCCCTACTGGGCTGGGAACCCCTGAGAACGCTGGATCTTTCCTCCTGGTGTTCCCGACACCCAGCATGGTACCCAGACCAGAGGAGGCATCTGTGTTGAGTTAGCTTCTTTGTTTGCAAGCACCATAAGTCAAGTCTGAGAAACTTCAGTGAACATTTCATTGGAAATGTGCTGGGTGGGTGATGAGACCAAAGCTGGATGTGAACAAGTAGAGCACAACACTGACCACCAGTACTGGAGGCAGCTCTTGGCAGCT
>NW_021906122.1:0-554 GCF_006229205.1 Suricata suricatta | reverse complement strand
ATTCCTTCTGGACCACTTGGAGCTATGTACCCCTGGTCTAGTATTTAACTCTTTTATGCCTCACTTTTTTCCTTTATCAACAAGGAAAAAACAAAATATCCTTCTACAACAAGGTTACCAAGTGTCCCCCAAGGTTGTTGGGAGGATTCAAAGAGTTGACCTGAAGGAGAGTGTGTAACATCGTGCAGATGTGGAAGGGGGGATGAAACCATAACTGACCGTCAGCCACATTCTGACTGGCCTCCTGCTCCTGGGTCTGAAAACATGGCATTCTAAGCAGACCTCCAGGGGTCCAGCCCAAGACCACCGGGCTGGGGGTTCAGTCGCGGGAGCTGCTATTTAAGCAACACTCGGCAACCCAAGGACTCAGATCAGTGTGGCTTCTGCCCTGACCCACTGCCCTTGCTGCTGGGACACAACACATCAGAATCTGCATTGGGAGATATTTCTTCAAACTGTTTTGTTTTTCTTCCTTTCACCTTTTTATTTTGCTATAATTTCAGATGCAGAAAAATTGAAAGAATCGTGCAAAGATTTGTCAGTTGCATCCCCCC
>NW_021906121.1:0-554 GCF_006229205.1 Suricata suricatta | reverse complement strand
TGAGGCACATCCTGCGTCTCCCTCTCTCTCTGCCCCTCCCCTACTCATGCTCTGTCTCTCTTTCTCAGAAAAATGAATAAACATTAAAAACGGTTTAAAAAAGAAAAAGAAAAAAGGCAAACAGGGGGAGAGACCCCTACCAGCACCCCCTAGCAGTGGCAAATAAACACCCAGCGGCCCGTGTGCCCTGGAAGCCACTCAGCAGTGTCCGGGGAGGTTTCCAGCTGCCACAGTCCTCCCCCGGGGGGTGGACAGCAAATGCCTTACGATGCACAGGACAGTCCCCACAACAAAGAATCATCTGGACTGAGAGCCTGAGAGTGCCAGGTCCTCTCCGGTGCAGAGGGAGGTCTCAGAGACCTGGCCCGCTCCGCCCCACTGCGCCCCGGGCGCTGGGGGTCCCAACTGTCACACCACGTCCACAGTCTCCTGCAGCCTCCGGAGCAGGTGTGGGGTCGGTCAGCCTCGAGTTCCGTCCTTGAGCCACACACACAGCCGGTGGCTCTCCAGAAACGGGGTCGGCGGGGAGTGAATCCGGTCTAACCGGAGAGCAC
>NW_021906120.1:0-554 GCF_006229205.1 Suricata suricatta | reverse complement strand
CTGTCCAGACCCTCGTCTCGCTGGCCTGGAGGAGCCCAGGGCTCGGGTCCCCCCGCGAGTGGAGGGTGGTCGGAAGGATGGTGCATTCAGAACCGGGTGATCGGAGTTCAAACGCAAGCTCTGCTGTGCACCGGGCTCACGGGTCCAGGAGTCAGGCAGGCTCTGCGAACGCAGGCGTCTTCACGGTGAAATGTGGCTCCAGAGAAGCAGATCTGCCCGCCCAGGGAGGTGGTTGGGGGTCACCAGAAGCCCCGCAGAGAGCCGGTGTTAGACCACGCACCCATGTCTTCCTTTCCCACTTCTTCTGGGTCTGGCTCACTTCCTCTGTTAATTTAATACTGGAACCCGGGATTTCCCTTGGGTCCGTGAGGGACGGAGGGAGGCCCAGTGAGGGCCAGACAGCCCCCCAGTGCCGGCTGCCAGGCGGGTGGCTGCTGGCCCCCGGGGGGTGGTGACCGTGGCCGCCCCTCTGCAGGGGGTGTGCAGCAAGTCACTGCCACGCTCCGCAAAGCCCCACGCCCACTTGCTCCTTCAAAGAGGCAGATCTCCCTTCT
>NW_021906119.1:0-554 GCF_006229205.1 Suricata suricatta | reverse complement strand
GAAAAAAACAAACATTTATCTCCTTGGCTCCCTCTATTCTTGTAGGCCTGCCTTTTCTTCTACAACACCAGGTGAACCATCCCAAATGCCCAAGACCAGGAGGCCACACTAAGACCAACCTTTCAATTGTACATGGATTCCGTCTCCCTCTCCAGCTCTGTAAGAAGCTGGTTTCCTACATCAATTTCCCCTTTCCTGTTGGATCATTTCTTTCAACATCAAATCTGAAAGACAGGACACAGACTTAATGTCTCCCAGCTTAAAACAAACAACTACAGCAAACCTCCCTAGAGTCCACCTCTGTTGCTTCAGTTTGCCTTGTAGAAAGATTCCTTGAAGAATGATAAAAAAAACTTTGCTGTCTCTCCTTCACCATCCATTCTGTCTGGAATCCATGCCAGTGAGGTGCTCACCTCCCCACTTTACCAAAACCATTTTGCTTGAGGTCACCAGTGATCTCCCAATTGCCAAAGATCAATTCACACTCAACCCATGAGTAGCCATTGACTGAGTTTATCACTCCCTCCTTGAAATGCTGCCCCCCCCCCCCCCCC
>NW_021906118.1:0-554 GCF_006229205.1 Suricata suricatta | reverse complement strand
TGGTCTCCCCTCCTGAGCGGGACCTTCCTCTTCCTGTGACGTGGACACAGGGATGAGCTCCGTGCCCACGGCTCTGGCCCCACAGATGCTCAGTGAATGTTCTAGAAGACCAGGCCTGACTGACTGTGTTCAGGATGAGCAGAAGAACCTGGGAAGGGCAGCTGGCCTGAGACGCCTGAGGCCCACGCAAGGCGGGGGTGGGGTGGGGGCTGGACCCGACGGCCGCCTACACCCGCGACCTGACCGCCGGGAGCGTCCGGGAGGCTTTCTAGCACTTCCCACTGTACACACACCCACAGGTGAACCTGAGGTGAACTGCACAACCAAATCCAAACTTTTGTAAGCAAATACGTGAAATTTCTTCCTGACCAACAGTACCACACTATTCATTTACTTATTATTCGTTTTAGAAAAATTTCCTCGAGGACGTGGAAATGAGCGTGCCTAGTAGTTTAGACACGTTATTTTACCCAAAGTCGTGGTAATGCAGATGATCAGATCAGAGGAGTAAAAGAAATCGCGGGTAACAAGTCGATAATTATCAGACTGTGTCC
>NW_021906117.1:0-554 GCF_006229205.1 Suricata suricatta | reverse complement strand
AAATGGGAGCTGACAATATATCTTCAAGATCTGATACAGAGGCATATTATCCTTACAAAAATCACTTAAAATTGGAAATTTCATGCCCATCTCAGTATCTCTAAATTTTTCTATAAATATTGAAAATAAAATTATTTTTAGTAATTTTTCAAAGTTTTGTATTTTCCAAAATTTTTCTTAACTAGCTACTCCTTTTTTACATTTTAATTTGTAATTTTATAGAAGTCTTATGTGTTCTTTATGCTTGTCCTCTACATAATTTTGCTATTTTCATGTAAATAAGTAAGTGATTATTTTAGGATTTCGGTTATATTTACTTGATTATATTTAAAATCAAAAATGAACATTTGTTGTGTGCTTGCCAATTTAATTATGTTAAAATTTTAAAGTTTCCAGTATTATTTGACTCACAAAAGACTCCCAAGTATTCTAGTTTTTTACTTAACCATCTCAAAGCAAAACATTATATATGGTCATAGCATATATTTTGAATTTCATAGATAGTTATAATTGTGGATAAATTTATTTTCACAGAAAAATATTTTTCTTTGCTT
>NW_021906116.1:0-554 GCF_006229205.1 Suricata suricatta | reverse complement strand
GCGTGTCACAAACCAGCCCAACGCCCACCGGCCCCGGGACACAGGACGCGGGACGCGGCCTCCCACAGACGAAGGCTTTACCAGAGGGGTGTGATTGCGCTACAAGCACATGCATCTCAGTATGACTTAAAAAACAACAAAACCATCATTTTGAGCAAAAAAGGCAATCACAGAAGAATGCATGCATTATGTTTATGTAAAATTCAAAAAAGCCTAAATTACACGACATACTGTTTAGAGATAATACATGTAAAGCAACGTTTTCTAGAAACATCGAGGCAACGACCGGCACGGAGTCCAGGGAGCACGGCCCGGGGCAGCCAGGAGTGGAGGCTCCAGGGGCGCAAGGTTCGGGCACCTCCACCTTCTCAGGCTCAGGGGGAGGTACTTGCGGGTTCGATTGTATCTGCGTGCTTTCCACTTGGCATAAACACCTACGTGCTTTTGTGTGAGTGATGGATTTCCAGTGTTTCTTCTCAAACAAAGAATGAATTGGAGCTAACAGAGCAGACGGCTAACAGAGCCGGAGAGCCGGCATTTCTCAGGGCGGGTGG
>NW_021906115.1:0-554 GCF_006229205.1 Suricata suricatta | reverse complement strand
TGAGCTCACTGAACGGCAAGCACTTTTTATAAATTAACACATTTAATTTTGACAATAATCTTATGAGATACTTTTATTACCTCCATTCTACACACGAAGGAAGCATCAAGAAAAAGTAGGGAATGGCACCAAAATCATGTTGCTAGTTAAGCTCTAAAGTCTGTCTGACTACAAGCAATGTTAAATGCAATAAAGAAGTCTTACTAAATGGGAATTATAGTAACACATATCTCAGAGGATTGTTGGATTAAAGGAGTTAATTCACGAGAACTATTATTATAATTATGATCTGAAACACACAGGATTCTTTTTTTATTTTTTAATGTTTTTTATTTTTGAGAGAGAGAGAGAGAGAGAGAGAGAGCGAGCATGTGCAGGTAAGAGGCAGAGAGAGGGAGACAGAGAATCTGAAGCAGGCTCCAAGCTTTGAGCCATCAGCACAGAGCCCGATGCAGGGCTCAAACCCACAAACCACAAGATCATGACCTGAGGTGAAGCCAGACACTTAACTGATGGAGCCACCCAGGTGCCCCTGAAGTCCACAGGATTCTTAA
>NW_021906114.1:0-554 GCF_006229205.1 Suricata suricatta | reverse complement strand
GTAGAATTGGGGGTCTTCAGCTTCAGCCCTCAGTACCTCTCCTTCTATTTTATCAGCAAGCACTCACATTATCATTTCCCAAATACCAACCATTCTTTTACATCCCTACTACTGTCAAGTTTGTCTGGGATGCCATTATCTCTTGCCTAGACCAGTGCATATAGTTGGACCTTGAACAACATGGTTTTGAATTCTGGGCCCGCTTTTACATGTATATTTGTTTTCTGTAAAAAGCTTTATTGTTTCCCTTTGGTCAATGGCTTGGGGCAGGGCTCCAGGGTGGTTGAAGAGCTGCCTGGTGGCCTCAGGAGGAGGCCCAGGCAGAAGCCCTCACACCAGGAAGGAGCCAGGGGGTCCCTGGGAGAAAGGCGGTGGGCTGGGGAGGCTCCCCATGGAGCTTGAGCAGGAGCCAGGTGAGGACATGCCCCTGCCCCGCCGGCGGGCGGGCCCACGGGGTCTGGCAGGTGGTGTCCATCTTCGCCATGGGCGGCACGTGCGCAGCCGGCGAGGTCCGGCAGGTGGTCGCCGGCCCGAGGTGGGTGGGCGCGGGCAGA
>NW_021906113.1:0-554 GCF_006229205.1 Suricata suricatta | reverse complement strand
GCCTCCACTTCGTTCTGGCCGCATGACCAGGCATCCAGGCACAGGTCAACGAGGAGGACGTGCCCGACGTCAGTCACCACGGCCACCACGCCGAAAAACCACCGCAGGCTGGGGTGCAGATGCTGGGTGCCTACGCTGGGTCCACCGTGGTTCACAACAGGCTCGACAGCGGTCACCTGGGGGCAGACAGCGGAAAACACGGGAAAACACAGTGATGCAACTGAACAGACTTGGAGGTTAGAGCAGGCTCTTAGCGATAACAGATGTCAACAGTTTCTGATAGAGAATTATAAATTTGCACGACTTGTAGATCTGAAGAGCATACTGAAATCTTCAGGCACAATAGAAATGACACCATTATTTCACCATATAAAAAAAAACACAAGTCCCTGTTTATCGGAAGCTTACCACAGGCCAGGCCTTGTCTAACTGGGTCACGTAACATTCATAGTAACCTTGGATACCGGGTTCTGTGCAATTACACCTGTTACAGATGAAGCACACTGAAGCTTAGACAGTTAACTGGGGTCATTTGCACTCAAACCTAGACTTTT
>NW_021906112.1:0-1312 GCF_006229205.1 Suricata suricatta | reverse complement strand
ATATGTTGTTTGCAACTATCTTTTCCCATTCTGTTGGTTGCCTATTAGTTTTCTTGATTGTTTCCTTTGCAGTGCAGAAGGTTTTTATCTTGATGAAGTCCCAAGAGTTCAGTTTTGCTTTCATTTCCCTTGCCTTTGGGGATGTGTCGAGTAGGAGATTGCTGCGGTGGAGGTCTAGGAGGTTTTTTCCTACTTTCTCCTCGAGGGTTTTGATGGTTTCCTGTCTCACATACAGGTCCTTCAGCCATTTGAAGTTTATTTTTGTGTATGGTGTAAGAAAGTGGTCTAGTTTCATTCGTTTGCCTGTTGCTGTCCAGTTCTCCCAGCACCACCTGCTAAAGAGGCAGTCTTTTTTCCATCGCATAGTCTTTTCTACTTTGTCAAAAATTAATTGGTCATACATTTGTGGGCCCACTTCTGGATTCTCTCTTCTATTCCATTGGTCTATGTGTCTGTTTTTGTACCAATACCATCCTGTCTTGATGATGACAGCTTTGTAGTAGAGGCTAAAGTCTGGGATTGTGATGCCTCCCGTTTTGGTTTTCTTCTTCAATATAACGTTGGCAATTCGGGGTCTTTTTTGGTTCCATATGAATTTGAGGAGAGTTTGTTCTAGTTTTGAGAAGAATGTTGGTGCATTTTTGATGGGGATTCCAGGACTTCCAGCACTATGTTAAACAACAGTGGTGAGAGTGGGCAGCCCTGTCGTGTTCCTGATTTCAGGGGGAAAGCTCTCAGATTTCCCCATTGAGGATTATATTGGCTGTGGGCTTTTCATAAACTGCTTTTATAATGTTTAGGTAAGTTCCTTCTATTCCGACTTTCTCAAGGGTTTTTATTAACAAAGGGCTCTGTATTTTGTCAAATGCTTTTTCTGCATCTATCGACAGGATCATATGGTTTTTTTCCCTTCTTTTGTTAATGTGATGGATCACATTGATGGATTTGTGGATATTGAACCAGCCCTGTAACCCAGGGATGAATCCCACTTGATCATGATGGATAATTCTTTTTATGTGCTGTTGAATTCGATTTGCTAGTATCTTGTTGAGTATTTTTGCATCTGTATTCATTAAGCATATTGGTCTGTAGTTCTCTTTTTTGGCTGGGTCTCTCTCTGGTTTGGGTATCAAGGTGATGCTGGCTTCGTAGAATGAGTTTGGAAGCTTTCCTTCTATTTCTATTTTTTGGAATAGTTTGAGAAGAATGGGTATGAGCTCTGCTTTAAATGTCTGGTAGAATTCCCCTGGGAAGCCATCTGGCCCTGGGCTCTTATTCGTTGGGAGATTTTTGATAATGGATTCGATTTCTT
>NW_021906111.1:0-554 GCF_006229205.1 Suricata suricatta | reverse complement strand
AAGTCCGATGCTCAACCGACTGAGCCACCCGGGCGCCTCGCACATACTTTTAACTATAATTTCACTTCAGAATAATTGCAAACACACAGAAGAGTTACAGGAAGAGTAACTCCCACATATCCTTTACCCAGATTTACCAGTTTTAACATTCGGCCACATGTGCACGCTGACTTACATACTTATACATACTATACACATTTATTCCTGTTATTATTTTATTAATGAAATGTAAATTGCAGATATTGTGCTCCTTTACTCTTCTTCAGCTGGCATTTCCTAACATCAAGGGCAATTTATTAATATAAATACGGTGCAATTATCAAAATCAGGAATCTAACATCGACATAATATACACTAATCCCTAGGTTTTTTTCAAAATTTTCCTATTACTCCAATAACATCCTTTTTTAAAAAAAAGTGTTTGTTTTTGAGAGAGAGAGAGTGCTCAAGTGGGGAAAGGGCAGGAGAGAGGGGGACAAAGGACCCAAAGCCAGCTCTGTGCTGACAGCAGAGCGCCTGATGGGGGGCTCAAACCCATAGGGCTCAAACTCATG
>NW_021906110.1:0-554 GCF_006229205.1 Suricata suricatta | reverse complement strand
AGTTTGATTCCAAAGTGGACGGTGAGGCAGGGAGGTGAGGAGAGGTAAGGAGCCTTGGGAGACAGAGGTGATGTGTTTCTTCCTTAATGAGCTTGATCCCATAAGACTGCAGTTCAGACACATGTACTTAAAAAACGTACATCTGTAGTTTTAAAAGAGGTTAATACCCTCTTCTGATATCAAATTCAGGAAGCACGAAGGGTACACAGAGAAACCCCTCCCACTGTGGTTCTCCAGCCTCCCCGGGGCCCTCCCTCCAAGTCACCAAGACCAGACTTAAGATTTGTTTTTTTTTAAGGAGACAATTACCCTCTCAATTTGGTTTTCCTTTACAACATGAATACCCCTTTTGTGGTCTTTATTCCCAGATATTTCGCTCTGAAATATCTGAAGATAAGAGGGGGGTTTCCTGGTATGAAAGTCTTCACCTGTTAGGGTTTGAATTCAACTGTGAGTGAAACTTTTTTTATTTTTCTGTTTCACTTTTCAGAGCAATTCTGCACCATCCTGCCTGACCAGGAGGAGTTGTGTGTGTGGAAGGTGGGTGAGCAGGA
>NW_021906109.1:0-554 GCF_006229205.1 Suricata suricatta | reverse complement strand
TTTTTTTTTTTTTTTTTTTTTTTTTAGTGAGCAGGTAATTTTGTTGTTTTATTAAGAAACTTTATTTTGAGAAAATTTTACAACTCTTCTTTCTATAAATGTAAAATAGTAGAGAGTTCCTGTGTGTCCTTCACACAGCTTCCTCTTATTTTGATACCTTATGTGACTATAGGACATTTCTCAAAACTAAGAAGTTAACTGTGGTAAGATACTGTAAACTAATGCACAAATTTACTTAAATTTCACAGGTTTTTCCACTAAGGTCCTACCCAATACTAGCATTCGATCCAAGTTCCCATCCTGTATTTAATGTTACATTGGGTTTTATCTATGCCTCTGTGAAATGAAAACACAGACATCAGGTAGTGGCTTTCATGCCCAGGACTTTGCAGGACCTGCCCCCAGTGGTTAAATATTGAGAGTAAACTGCCCTGTATATTTTCGGCGTACACTACCTGATACTTCCTTAACTGTCACCCACTTCCAGTTTGATATGCCTTTTAAAGATTAAAAATAAAATTTTTAATGTTTATTTTTGAAAGAGAGAGAGAGAG
>NW_021906108.1:0-554 GCF_006229205.1 Suricata suricatta | reverse complement strand
GAGTTTTAGGCAACATATCTAAGTATTCTTAATAATCTTGGAATAAATTTATAAAATTTATATCTAAAAGTTAATAAATTTGTAAGCTTATATTTTAGAAAAATAAAATTTAAGTAAACAATTATAGTCATTATCCAATTTTGTTAATTCTTTACAAGTGTGCATGTGTCCTTAATTCAAGAAGTGTTTTCATGTACTAATGACTCATAAAACAGAACCCATAAATCTTATCTTAATGGAAAAGTATTTCACATTTATTTTAGAAGATTTATCATGATTAGGAAAGTTGCATGCTTTACTTTATTCCAAAATAACTTTCTTATGAGACATTAACTTTTGAAACTTTCTCCTGCAATATTATATATTATATATCCCTATGATATTTTTATGTCTTAAGTATTTTCTATATCCATTTCTATATTCATCTCAAACTTTTAAAATTACTTTCTTAATATAATCAAAGCTTTTTCCATGTCATATTTTCAGAAGCAAAAGTAAGTTACTTCCTTATAGTACATTTAAGAGTTGTATGTATTCTTGCAGGGGAGACAATG
>NW_021906107.1:0-554 GCF_006229205.1 Suricata suricatta | reverse complement strand
AAGAGATGGTGGTGATGGAGGAGGGCACTTATGGGGAAGACCACTGGGTGTTGTATAGAAACCAATTTGACAATAAACTATTAACAAATTTTAAAAAATCATTTAAAAATAAAATAAAATAAAATAAAATAAAATAAAATAAAATAAAATGCTGTTAAGGCCATCGGAAACGCTCCAATCTCATCAGAGCACCTGCGTGTTTCCGTCCTGTACTTCCTTTACCCGCTTCTCGAACTCGCCCCCTCATCTTTCGCTCCCGAGGGCCTTCGCTGTCACCCTACGGGCCTGGCTTGCCCGCCTACCACCGCTTTACTAGAAGCGATCTTTATGTTTCACAACAACGGACCAAATTACTTTCTTCTAATTGGCAAACAGCGCGGGACCCTGTCTCTGCCCCTCCCCCCTCCGCCCCGCGGTGCACAGCAGGGCGCGTCGCCCCCCCCCACCAGCCGGCCCCCGCGCCCTTCAGGAGACCCCCCAGCGGTCTCTCTGCCCGCGGAGCGCCCCGATCCCGCGCCGCGGCCGCCTTCCTCCCCGCCGTCCCGCACAGCTCC
>NW_021906106.1:0-554 GCF_006229205.1 Suricata suricatta | reverse complement strand
GGACGTGGCGGTCTCCTCCCCGGTCAGCATTTTGAAGGTTGTGGTTTTCCCGGCTCCGTTGAAACCCAGCAAGCCGAAACACTCTCCTCTCTGGACCGCGAGGGAGACCTTGTCCACGGCGAGCAGGGGCGTCCGCTGTTCATACACCTGCGGGCAGCGGGCAATGGGGCCTGGAGGCAGCTGCACGGGGGCGGGGGGGTGGGAGGGGAAGGTGCCAGGTGCTGTGGGGGGCGCCATGTGGTATGGGGGGCTCCGGGCGCTGTGGGGAGGCGCCGGGCGCTGTGGGGGGCACTGCGCGGTGTGGGGGGCTCCGGGCGCTGTGGGGCGCACCTTACCTTGGACAGCTCCTTGATAACCAGAGGCGTGTCCGGCAGCGAGTCCGGACTGGGGGCCAGAACCCGGTTCCTCTCGTCCACCACATCCTGGTCCTCAGGAAGCGCCGATGTCTGAGAGTACGCTTCCATCTAATTGTTCCAGAAAAACATGCACGGGTGAGCACCAGCTCAGGGGTCCTTCTCCAGGGGACAGAGGGTGGGGGGTCTCTGAAACTCCTC
>NW_021906105.1:0-554 GCF_006229205.1 Suricata suricatta | reverse complement strand
AATAAAAGCCTTAGCAAATCCTTGTTTCTTGAGATTTTTAAAAAATGTTTTATTTTTTTTTTAAATGGGGGGGTGCGTTAGAGACGGAGACCAATAATCCAAGCAGGCTCCATGCTGTCAGCACAGCTGGAAGTGGGGCTAGAACCCACAAACTGCGAGATCATGACCTTTTCTGAAGTCAGATGGTTAACTTAACCGAGGGAACCACCCAGTCACCCCTTTCTTGAGTATTTCTATTTTCATCATCTTTAGCTATATGAAAGAATACTAAAACACCCAGGTTCAAAGAGTATTATTTGAACTTTTTTTTTTTTAAATTTCTCCTGGAGTAAGAGGTAGTTGAAAGTCTGACTTAAAAAAAAATTTTTTTTAATGTTTTATTTATTTTTAATACAGAGAGGGAGCACGAGAGGGGGAAGGGCAGAGAGAGAAGGAGACACAGAACTGGAAGCAGGCTCCAGGCTCTGAGCTAGCTGTTAGCACAGAGCTTGACGCGGGGCTCGAACCCACGAACGTGAGATCTGACCTGAGCCGAAGTCGGAGGCTTAACCGAC
>NW_021906104.1:0-554 GCF_006229205.1 Suricata suricatta | reverse complement strand
GTCTGAGTCTTGACTTCAGCGCAGGTCATGATCTCACAGTCATGAGATCAAAGTCAAATGGAGACCCATGTAGACCATGGAGCCTGCTTAAGGTTCTCTCTCCCCCTCTCTCTCTTTCTCTCACCCTTTGTCCCTCACCTGCTCGCTCTCTCTCTCTCCCTCTAAAAAAGAAAGAAGAAAGAAAGGAAGGAAGGAAGGAAGGAAGGAAGGAAGGAAGGAAGAAAGAAAGAAAGAAAGAAAGAAAGAAAGAAAGAAAGAAAGAAAGAAAGAAAGAAAGAAAGAAAGAAAGAAAGAAAGGAAGGAAGGAAGGAAGAAAGAAAGGAAAAAAGAAAGAAAGGAAAAAAGAAAGAAAGGGAAAAATAATAGGAAGTGACAATATTGAATAGAGAATTTAGATACAGAAAAGGCGACTAATCAATTCGATGTGTGGGTCTCAGAGTGTGAGACCCGAGGGGTCCCTGAGACCTTTTCAGGGAACCTGGCCAATCACAATTGCTTTCATAATTACTGTAGGATGTTACTTGCCTCTCGCTATACGGCTTTTGTATTGTTAG
>NW_021906103.1:0-554 GCF_006229205.1 Suricata suricatta | reverse complement strand
AGGAGGCTTTTTCTTATGTGTTCTTCTAAGAGTTTTATGATTTCAAGTCTTTAATCAATTTTGTGGTTGAAGGTAGGGGTCCAGCCTGTGGCTGTCTAGTTTTCACAACATCATTTGCTTAGAAGACTGTCCTTTCCATCCTGTGGATTCCTGGCTCCTTTGTCGTGAATTAATTGACCATATATTATTGGTGATTATTTCTGGGCTCTTCATTGATCTATGTATGTGTGTTTGTACCAATGCCATATTGTGTTGATTACCATAGGTCTTGTAGTATAGTTTGAAGTCAGGGAGTGTTATACCTCCAGCTTTGTTCATTCTCAGGATTGCTTTGTCTATTCAGTCTGTCACTCATTTTTATTTAATCTTATATAAAAAATTTTTAATATATATATATTTTTTTTTGAGATATAGAGAGACAGAGCATGAGGTGGAGAGTGGCAGGGAAGGAGGGAGATGCAGAATCTGAAGCAGGCTCCAGGCTGTGAGCTGTCAGCACTGAGCCCGACATGGGGCTCAAACTTGTGAACCATGAGATCATGACCTGAGCCAAA
>NW_021906102.1:0-554 GCF_006229205.1 Suricata suricatta | reverse complement strand
TAAAAGTGTATGACCAGTTGAGGGGAGAGGTGGGGATGAGATATAGGAGAATATATCTGGATTGCAAGAAGGTAAAGAAAAAAACAGAGAAAGGAGAAAGGAAAATAAGGAGTAAAAATTTTTTTAAATTTAAGTAAAAAAAAAGTAATGATAATAAAAAAAATACGTACAGAAAAAGGAGGAAAAAAATGAAGAAAAAAAAGAAAAAAATATTTTTAAAAACCCAAAACAAAACCAACAACAACAAAAATCAGCAGATCCCCCTCGTGGATAGGCGTGGTTTGATGTGGTAGGTCTTGGAGGCTGCTCTCAGAGGCTCCGCCTTGGTGTCTGCAGAGATTAGATAGACAGAACGCCCAGCTCCGCTGAACTAAGAACTGTAGTCCACTCTAATGAGTCCAATCTCCTTGTGTCGTGGTTGAGCCGAGTTGTATTTTCTAGGCCTGCCTCGGTTCAAAGTTCCAGTCCATGCACTTTTTATGCTACCACAGATGAGATGAATTTGCTTTGGTGGTTGGCTTCTTAGGAGGAGGAATCGGTTTGTCTTGACTCAG
>NW_021906101.1:0-1312 GCF_006229205.1 Suricata suricatta | reverse complement strand
CTCTTTACAAGCATACACTATATTTTCCAAGGTTTTACCATAAATAAACTTGCCTACAAATTCAACTTTGAGTAAAGATTGCCATTAATTTGTTTGGAATTTTATCAAGAATTATTCACTTGGTCAAAAAATCTTTTCACTAATGGAAAAGTCACTGTTGATATCTGAATCAGTTATCTGTATGTGATGATTCTATTTCACCAAGTATTCTAGCAGTTACATATTGAAATTCATTTTAGAATAAATCCTATAATTATCATATAATAGTTACATTTTGAGCGACTTTTCTTTTCTTATCACTTTACAATTGAATTAGGATATTATATTAACATATACACATATGTTACAGGTAGGTTATATTAGCTATACATGTCATTTTAAGTCCATAAAGGAAGTATTTCAAAGGTCTGTTATGAGGTGGAAGTTTCTAAATGTGATAAATATGGGAATTGTTACTACAAACAGTATCAGGCTAAGATAAGTGTCTGTATAAGCACTCTACATGGTGCGTATAAAGCTGCAGAATAATGTTAAGTTCAGGCTGTTAGACCTAAAAGACTTACAATGACAAAAAAATATTTTGTTACTTGACATTATCAGATGGATTAATTTATTGGCCTCCACTCTAAAGTTTCTCTCTCATTCTCAGTGTGTTTTCCTCAATGGGACTCATGATACATGTGCTCCAACACAATAGCGGAGGGGAAATCTTCCTCTGTGATTGTGGTAGAAAACTGTGTAGGAGACACCAAATTTTAATTTAGGGTATTTGGCTGGGCTCTAGAACTAAATTTGCAAAAGACAGATTGACAGAAGAAAGCATACAAATGTATTTAAAGTAAATATTACATGACATGGGAATGCTCAGATGAAAATGAAGATATCAACACATGAGAAAACCTGATTTCTTTAATATGCATGTTTGAACAAGAGAAACAACTGTGGAAGAGTAACTAAAATAGATGGGGAAGGTCAAGGAAGATAAATACTATTTTATTTTATTTTTAAAATGTTTATTTACTTACTTTGAGAGAGAGTGGAGGAGGGGTACAGAGAGAAGAAAAGAGAATCTTAAGCAAGCTCTGGGCTGACAGCACAGACTCCAGCCTAAGTCTCAATCTCACAAACCGTGAGAGCATGACCTGAGCTGGAATGGAGAGTCAGATGCTTAACAGACTGAGCCACTCAGGGACCCCAAGATTTATTTTAAAGAGGGAAGCTAAGAGCAATTTCAAAACTTACTACAAGCTGACAGTAATGAAGACAGTGAGATACTGGCATAAAGATGGACATAAAGATGACTAGAATAGAA
>NW_021906100.1:0-2692 GCF_006229205.1 Suricata suricatta | reverse complement strand
CCCTTGATGGCCAGGCCTCTGGGACACAGGAGAATCTATATAAGCGACCGTTGATGGTTATGACTCCGGGGCACATGAGAAAAATTTGGGAAGTTGTGGAACAAGTCGAAAGACTGTGAAGCAACATTAGGCCTCCTGGGCTGCATATGTGGCTTCCATTTAACCTGTCTATGATTTTTCTCATTGCTTTGCAAAAGCAATGAAGGCATATAGCTTTATGTTTTGAATCAACTTGGGTCAGTTAGTGGCACTGCTTTCCCTTACATTATTTCTGTTCCCAGCTCATTGCCTGCTGTTGGGGAAACACAATCCTCTGTCTAAAATTAACCCCTTGAATGATAAGCGTCTTGCCCCGACATAATTGCTAAAGGGCCTTGAAGAAAAGAAGATTCTTTGAGAGACGGACTCCCTCATTCCTGTTTTTTTACTTCTGTTCTCATGGCTGTTCTTTCTTTTGTGATAAAAAAAATGATCCTTCCCAGAGCATGTTTTTACTCTCTCAAGGACCATAAGCTTTGTAATCATTATAGAGAAAAAAAAATGTGTAAACCCCTATCAGATAAAAGACACTGACTTTCTTAGTAAAGTGTGGTTTTACCACCATTCATGTTGTCTGTCTTCCTTCCTATAGATATTTCGCAGACACCAACCACCTATTCGGGGACCATTCAACTGAGGTGCGTGGGCTGGTCCTCCGAAAGGATCCAAATATTTTCACTGCATATTTGGAACAATGTTTACCCTTGAGATGAAATTTGCTCGACTCCAGGGTGGTATTTTTGTGGAAATTGTACTGGGGGATATATTACCCACTTTCATCACTTTTAAAATTAAATGTTATTATGAAGTTGTTTCATTTTTTTACATTTAGTAAAATTTTTCCAAAGAGGACATAGTGTGCATATTTTGCACACCTAGGAAAGTCTTCTATAATTATTTACTTTGTCAAATTTTATTCACTGACAGGAAAGAGGAGCTTGATAGCACAGAGGTCTTCTTAGACATTCAGAATCTGAGGCAAACCTGGCTATAGTGCTCCCAGACCACATACCCTAGGCCCAGGAGCCTTGCTGCCATGCATATCCTCTTTGGTAGATTTATGAATGCGTGTGTCTAAATTAAAAGAAAAAAATATTTAAACATTTTTAAACAAAATAAAATTTAATTTTTATATTTAAGCTAACTTGCCTTTTAAATTCCTTCATCTTGGTTCACTGAGGTAGTTAAGTATAAATGCTACTGACTAGGAACTGGCTGCGTAGTTAGGTTATGCCTGCATGAATCAGAGGCTCCCGCTGTCCAGGCAGCTTCCTGAGGGAGAGGAGCCCCATCGGGACACATTCTATAAACCATAATTCTTATTTTATAAATACTGTGAAGTAGAAAAAAAAGAAAAAAATACATGCATATTAAAATGATTCCATGTGATTGAGTAGCTGGGTGGCTCAGTCAGTTAAGCATCCAACTCCCAATTTCGTCTCAGGTCATGAGCTCACAGTCCTGAGTTTGAGCCCTGTGTCAGCCTCTGTGATGCCAGGGTAGAGCCTGCTTGATTCTCTCTCTCTCTCTGTCCCTTCCCCAATCTCTCTTGCTTGCTCTCCTTTTCTCTGTCTCTCTGTCTGACTCTCTCTCCCACTGTCGATAATAAAAGATAAATTTAAAAATATGTTCATGTATTCCTGTGTACCTCAAGTATTCCTTACAAGTAGCCTCATTCTTTCTTTAGCCCATAATGGTATTCGTTAGTGAGGATTCATATATGCATATGTCCCATCCTACTTCAAGATATGCACATATGGCTCCCTTTTGGAGGCTTGAGTTTGGATTTACTGCCGTCCATGGAATTTCGTGAAACAGCAATATTTGACATGCCAGACATGTTATGATCAAAATATCTCCTAAGGAACAGGCTATCTTTCCCCAGGAGAAATTTTGAAGAGGACCAAGGGAATCCCATAGGTCTGTAGAGAGGGGTTCCTTCCTAAGGAAGAGCACATGCCTGCTCCTCCCCCTACCGAGCACTGTGTAGGGAGTGCTCCCTTGTCTCTCTGCAGATCTGTGCAGCTAGTACGCAGAGCAACTACCTGTTGCTCATCCAGTGTCACTTACAGTAAGAGGGATTACGGAAGTCACAGGGTGGGCCTCACCCAAAACACCATCCAGGCAATCTTTGTGTGACCTGAGTCATTGGATTTTCCCTTTCTCCGGCCTCAGATACAGGCCCGGCACACAACCTCATTACAATCTTATCATGTCTTTAAAAACGATAATAATACGGCTGTTTCCCTAAGGTTTATTTTATTCATGTCATGGGGATGCTGTTTTGCATTGATAACGTCCCTCACCTTCTGTAATGCATTTATTCTGCAGATAATACTGTCAGTTTTGTAGGGCTCCTTTGAGGGTTTATATAGAAGAATTGTTTAATATCATCTATAAGATTTTATAAAAGATCAACTATTATGACAAAGTATTTTTGGTTTTGGTTTTGGAACATAGTTTTGGAAACTGTGTTCGATGATATTCATGTTTTATGTGATATCATCATTACAAACAGAGGCCCTGAGGGGCAGCCAGAATTCTCATTGGAATTTGAGTTTTTGTCCAACTCACTGAGTCATATTTGGGCTTTATCAATTATAATGTAGAAAACTACTTGCTTCACTGCAAAGGAAACAATCAACAGAACTAA
>NW_021906099.1:0-554 GCF_006229205.1 Suricata suricatta | reverse complement strand
AACAATAGCCAAAACATGGAAAGAGCCTAAATGTCCATCACCTGATGAGTGGATCAAGAAGATGTGGTATATATACATGATGGAGTACTACATGGCAATGAGAGGGAATGACATATGGCCATTTGTAGGAAAGTGGATGGACCTTGAGGGTGTCATGCTAAGCGAAATACGTCAGGCAGAGAAGGACAGAAACCATATGTTTGCACTCATAGGTCTAACAGGAAATTTTCAGAAGGATCTAGCTTCAAGAAAAGCAAGCAGTGAGTAGTGCTTAAGAAAAATTGATTCAGTATCTAATGGATAGTTGATACCTGTCACAACACAGCATTTTATATACTCTTAAGTGAAACAGAAAAGTTCTAAAAGAGTCTTCCTAGCTTGTCTGTTATTGTAATTTTTTAATCATTGAAACTTTAAAAGAATTATGGATAAAAATACTACTAAAAATTAGGTTATTGGAGCCTAGGTGGCTCAGTTGGTTAAGTGTCCAGTTTTGGCTCACATCATGATCTCATGGTCCATGAGTTTGAGCCCTGCATCAGGCTTTGTGCTAA
>NW_021906098.1:0-554 GCF_006229205.1 Suricata suricatta | reverse complement strand
TATTATCACACAGATCTCCTTGTTTTAGTACAACTTAGTCTGATAGAGGAAATATTGCATTTTATCCTTAAACACATGTACGTATATACAAATAAATATATATAAATATGTATTGTAAAACCTTGGATTGCAAGTTACTTGTCCTGCAAGTGTTCCACAAGACAAGTAAACATTTCTGATAAATTTTAACTTAATAAATGAGCGATTCCTTGCAATAGGAGCGGTACATAACACTGACTGTCACATAATCACAACTGAGCCAATAGTTCTTGAAATTCTCTTTGATATACAAGTCCTTTGGATTATAAGCATGTTTCTGGAATTAACTGTGTTTGCAAATCAAGGTTTTACTCTGTGTGTGTGTGTGTGTGTGTGTGTGTGTGTGTGTGTATTCCTTTAAGATGTATATATTCCTTTAACAAATAATAACTAATATTTTGTTTTTATGAATCCAATTTTAGAAAATTTTTGCATGTTTTAATAATTAAAAATAAACATTAGTTTAACTTTTACCTCAATTTTAAATATTTTAAGAGAGAAAAGTCTTGGATACT
>NW_021906097.1:0-554 GCF_006229205.1 Suricata suricatta | reverse complement strand
GTGAGTTCGAGCCCCACATTGGACTCTGTGCTGACAGCTTGGAGCCTGGAGTCTGTGTCGAATTCTGTGTCTCCCTCTCTCTCTTCCCCTACCCCACTTGTTCTATCTGTCTCTCTTTTAAAAATGAATAAACATTAAAAAAAATTAAAATATATATATCTCTCTATATAGAGACCCATAAGGTGAGTTGAAGGCTGGACCAGGGGCTCTGCAGGGAGCAGCACTCAGAGGCGACCAGCAGAGCCTGGGGACTCAGGAGGCTTGCAAAGACACAGAAGGGACAGTAAGGAATGGGGTCAAGGACAAAATCAGAGATGGGATGAGATTCACCAAAACACAGGTACCAGCCTCACATGATATGATGGGGAGACACGGCGCCCTGGCTCAGGGAGAGAAGAAAGAGCCAGGGACACCACAGCGACAGCTGTATGCCTCTTTGGATGCAGAGTCAGGCAAGTAGGACAAAAGGCTAAGGAGAAAGAACCATGTCTCCTCGTGAATTTTGAGGGTTCAACAAGCGAGGAAAATTTCCTGAAGCTTTTCTAGATAACAGT
>NW_021906096.1:0-554 GCF_006229205.1 Suricata suricatta | reverse complement strand
ACCGTGCCAGGCACAGTTGAAACATTGGGGTTAACGCCTCCCACCAAGCGGTGCTCTGGGCGGCCCCTTCCTCCTTCCTTTCAGCACTCTCAGACATTGTGTGTCTCAGATGGGTGGCCCACGGTCTCCACCTAGGAAGCCAGAAGGCTCCATGTGCGACAGTCATCAGAACCTATAGCTCCAGGACACCAGAGCATTCTGGACTGAATGTTCTAGTTAGTTTTGAAATGGAAATTCTTGCAGATTCTTCCTAAAAGAACTGCAACCTGGGGGCAAGTTGATTTAATTCACCAGTTCTCCTAAAAATGATGTTTGAAAGGCAAGTTGAGATGCCTCCATCTTGCCCCAAGAAATCTACATGTCATTCAGATGTTGAAGACAGGCAGAAATATCTTTATCCCCTGTTAGTTCAGTGCAGATAAGAAACTTTGATCATTTTCCTTGAAGGCTGAAGCTACTGCTGTTGGCCTCTTGAAAGCAGGGGACAGACGCCCTAGCACTCTCTGGCTGGTAAGGGACTCCTTGCTGGGAATAAGCTCTGGCTTTTTTTTTTT
>NW_021906094.1:0-554 GCF_006229205.1 Suricata suricatta | reverse complement strand
GAAGGGGAGTCCTTCCAAACCATAGGTATATGGCTATTACTGGGCAGGCCAAATGCCCCCTCCTCCCAGGGGACACAGAGTGCTGAAGCCTCTCGGTGGCCCTCCTGGGAATGACCAGGAGAAGTCTCAACTGTTCAAGAGTTATTGGAGCAAAGGAGGAGGCCTGTTCTTCAAAAGTGAGTTGGTCCCGAGTTGAAATGTACAATTAAAAAGAAGAGGAACACCCCAAAATGCTTTTTAAGCATTTTAAACAAACTTTAATAAGGCACACTGTATTCATTCTGGTAGCCCCAGAACATAGAAATCTAATTTCTGCTTCAATGGGTAATTTCCTACCCAATATTAAAAACCAGGAGCACCTGGGTAGCTCAGTCAGTTAAGCATCCAACTTAGGCTTAGGTCATGATCTCACAGTTTCTTAATTCAAGGACCCCCCGTTGGACTCTCTATTGACAGCTCAATACCTGGAGCCTGCTTCGGATTCTCTGTATATCTATATCTTCCCTAGTCATGCTCTGTCTCCCTCAAAAATAAATGAATAAACATTTTAAAAA
>NW_021906093.1:0-554 GCF_006229205.1 Suricata suricatta | reverse complement strand
ATTGTTTTCATCATATAGGTGTTTTACATCCTTGGTTATGTTTACTCCTAGGTGTTTTATGGTTTTTCATGCAATTGTGAATGGGATCAGTTTCCTGAGTTCTTTCTGTTGTTTCATTATTGGTGTATAAAAATGCAACCGATTTCTGTACATTGATTTTGTCCCCTGCAACTTTGCTGAATTCATGGATCAGTTCTAGGAGCCTTCTGGTGGAGTCGATTGGGTTTTCCATGTAGAGTATCATGGCATCTGCGAAAAGTGAAAGTTTGACTTCTTTTCCAATTCTGATGCCTTTTATTTCCTTTGTTGTCTGATTGCTGATGGTAGGACTTCCAGCACTATGTTAAACGGCCGTGGTGAGAGTGGACACCCCTGTCGTGTCCCTGATCTCGGGGGAAAGCTCTCAGTTTTTCCCCATTGAGGATAATATTGGCTGTGGGCTTTTCCTAAACTGCTTTTATACTGTTTAGGTAAGTTCAGAAGGATCACTCTTGATACACAGTACAAATTGCTGAGGACTGCAGCTTGATCTGGTGTTTAATAATACTGTGAGT
>NW_021906092.1:0-554 GCF_006229205.1 Suricata suricatta | reverse complement strand
TGTGCACTTTTCCATTGGCCTTTCCTATCTTCTCCAGGAGGCTTCTCCTGCAGCCTCTGTCCACTGGCCTCAAGGCATGGCCTCTCCCATCCTGGTGCCCTCCAGCCCCACACACAGCTTCCTCCAGCCACAACCTGGCCTCACTAGATGCCCGGTGACCACTGACCCACCCTTCCCCGCAGCATTTCTAACCCTGCCTTACCCATCACCACACCCCTTCTCAATTTTCTCAACCCAAAGTTGGCCTCATCTCACATCCAGGCCAGCCTGGCACCAGTCACTCTAGGGACCCCTCCCCAAGGAGAATCCACCAGATAATGGGTGGGGGAGGGGAGGCGAGCAAGGCCAGGGCAGAAGCACACCTTTGCCTCTTCTTCCAATATCCATTGGCATGCACCAAGTTCAGACCAGTAAGAACATATCAATGAAGAATAATTCTCTTTGGTTTTCATCTTTTCCTAGAAAATCTCTTGAATTTTCAATGGACAGTATAAGATGACTGTCTCTGACATGTCTGTTGTAATTCTTACTTTGCCTTTCAAGGAAAGTTCTCC
>NW_021906091.1:0-554 GCF_006229205.1 Suricata suricatta | reverse complement strand
AACTCCTTGAATGATAAGCGCCTTGCCCAGACATAACTACTAAAGGACCTTGAAGAAAAGAAGATTCTTTGAGAGACAGACTCCCTCATTCCTGTTTTTTTACTTCTGTTCTCACGGCTGTCCTCTCTTCTATGATGAAAAATGATCCTTCCCAGAGCATGTTTTTACTTTTTCAAGGACCATAAACTATGTAATCATTAAAGAAAAAAAATGTGTAATCCCCTATGGCATAAAAGACACTGACTTTCTTAGTAAAGTGTGGCTTTACCACCATTCACGTTGTCTGTCTTCTTTCTTTCCTATAGATAGTTCGCCGACACCAACCACCTACTCAGGGACCGTTTGACTGGGGGTACGTGGGCTGGTCCCCCGTCCTCCGGAGGTTTGAACCCCACATTGGGCTCTGTGCTGACAGCTCGGATCCTGGAGCCTGCTTTGGATTCTCTTTCTCCTTCTTTCCCTGCCTCTCTCTCCCTCTCTTTTTCTCTCTCTCAAAAATAAATAAACACTTAAAAATTTAAACAAATTTTAAATGATAGGGTGGAACTGGTCTT
>NW_021906090.1:0-554 GCF_006229205.1 Suricata suricatta | reverse complement strand
GTTGTTGAGTTGTAGAAACCCACATTTTTTTTTACCCTTTTCTTCCTTTTTTTTAAAGTGTGAGTCCTATAATTAACTACATTCAGTGTTTACCACAGACATTTCCACTTGAAAATCTCTATTCATTTCATAGTTTATGAAACACATTGGCAAATAGGTTCTTCAGAATGGGCTGATAAATATAGCATTTCCTGAATTCTTATATATCCTTAACATTCTTCTCAGTGACAAAAACTCAGGGATAATTTGTATAGATATAAAAAAATCTTCAGCTCATCTTTCTTTTCACTGAGAATATTATAAATGCTGCTCCATTGTTTTTGTAGCATTTAATACTGTTGTCAAAAATCTGATGCCGCTTTTCTCTCCTTTATAAATAATATAATTTTTCCGAGGGAGGTGAGTGGATAACAGGAGTGTTTTTTCCCTTAACTTTAAAATCCAAGTGTTAGGTTACATATCATGATTAGTATTCTGGTCAAATTATCCACCTACTTGGTATGACTACATGTAGATTTGAACATTTTCAGGATAGTTTTCATATTTATTTTTCT
>NW_021906089.1:0-1312 GCF_006229205.1 Suricata suricatta | reverse complement strand
TGGACCAAAGAGATTGTTCTTCTTTGACACCCCTGCCCACAATGTGTTACATTTATTTTTAACTGGTTGCCAACCTTAAAAATGAGGAGAGATTTTCACTTCCAGAAAGCTGAAGTAGACTAACCTTGTTCTATCCCTCCCATTGAGTACAACTAAAACCTTAAACATTGTGCATAAAACAAACAGAAGACACTAGAAAGTCAAGAAGAGAAGCCAGCTTAGATAGGAGGGTCAGGCCCTGAGAAACAACACAATAGCAAGTTCCATGAATTGTCTTTTTGGCTTACATCTCCCAGGCTTAGAACTAAAGAAGCTTGAAATCCAGAAATGCTGGTGACAGTACTAGGTGCAGATAACAAAGCCCCAAGAAAAGCCTGCTTTGTGAAGCCTCAATGACAGAATGACAGAAGCGCAGCCCAACATGACAGAAAAGTGTTGAAACAACAACTGCTCTACTCCAGCCAGACACCACAGGAAAAGATCTGTGGCCCCACCCCTACTCGCTAGTGAGAAGCCTTGATTCCACTACTGTGAGGCTAGAATCAGGTGCCCCAACCACCCTGCCTGGGTGGTGTCAGACATGGCCAAGTAGAGAGCCAGGATTTTCATCTGCTATGACTGGTAGACAGCCCTCACCTCCCCCTTCATAAGGAGCCTATCAAGCAGTAAAGAGGCATATGTGAGAAGGACTGGCACAGACATTACTGGCTTTGAAGATAAGGGAGGGGTCATGAGTCAAGGAACAAAGGCACATTCCTCAATGGGGTGCCCCCCCCCACTGAAGTGTCAATGGAGGCCAAGTGGTGAACCTGGGCGAACTTGGCCTTCCACCTTTGCCTGAAAGTAGTAAGGTGGCAGCCCCAACGTCCTGCCAGAATGGTGTAGCAGAGGTTGAGAAAAGAGTAGATTTAAACAACATCCAGAGTCTCAATACAATACAAATATGTCTCCATTCCATCGAAAAGTTGTTCATTGTCCCCCAAACCAGGAGGAACTCAAAGGGAATGAAAAAAGACCTTCAATAGATGCCAACACAGAGATGCCAGAGATGTAAGACTTACTCAACAAAGATTTTAAAACTGCCCATGATAAAAATGCTTCAACAAGCAACTGTGAACATTCTTGAAACTAATTTAAAAAATAGAAAGCCTCAGGGTGCCTGGGTGGCTCAGTCAGTTGAGCATCTGACTTTTGACTTTGGCTCAGGTCATGATCCCATCATCATGAGGTCAAGTCCCACATTGGGCTCTGTGCTGAGTGTGGAAACTGCTTGAGATTCTCTCTCTCTTGCTCTCTCTCTCTCTCTCTCTCA
>NW_021906088.1:0-554 GCF_006229205.1 Suricata suricatta | reverse complement strand
TCCCTGGACGATGTGTATGGTTAGAGTTACTGCCAATGCTGTTATTCAATAATGATTGGATGTCACAATTTCTTATAACTCCCCCTTCTGAAGCCTCATAAAAACCCTACTCAGCCCTTGTTCAGGGCTCTCAGCATGGATCCACTGCATTGGTGAAGGCTGTGAGACCGAACATAGGCCCGGTGAGCCTAAGCTGTAATACTAAATGCCTTTTGCTTTTACATGCGTGACTGGGTCTCCCTGGCGGCTTCTGGTTTTGGGATGATATTGAAATCTTGGGCATTACAGTTATTCTTGCCTTCCTGGAAATGATGAAGTTACCCACTGCGGAAGTATTCTCAGAATTCTCTTTCAGCTCAGACCATCAGAAATGACAGTGCTAAAACTTGAGATGCAACCAGGATTCCCATGACCTGACTGAATTGCTAATAAACTGATTTGCTAATAAATTAACACGCCCTCCCTACAATCCCGTGAAGGCCCAGGTAAGTCTTGGGATGGGCTAGAAGACATAGGATTTTATTCTTGGATGGCCAGAGTCATCAAAGTTTTTC
>NW_021906087.1:0-554 GCF_006229205.1 Suricata suricatta | reverse complement strand
AGAGAACGTCCTGGCTGAGGTCTTGCCCCAGTACCTGGACCAGGTGAGGATGGCCCCACCACATCAGCACCCGGTGCCCCCCACCCCTGCCTCAGTCAGCTGTGTGGGGGTGTGGCCACCCGTCCCAGGGCTGCAGTAGCACACCTGTCCCGCCCCACAGAGCTGCTTTGCCGTGGTGCTGGGTGGGCCCCAGGAAACGAGGCAGCTGCTGGAGCACAAGTTCGACTACATCTTCTTCACGGGTGAGGGGGGGGCCTCAACCAGTGTTCTGGGGGGAGGCCGTGGAGCGAGGAGGCAGTGGCCAGCAAGGGGACCATCCAAGGTGGCAGTCACCCCCTGGGCCTTGGAAGGTGGAAGGTTGGGGCAGCAAGGTCGGGGGCATCTCCCAGCAGACAAGGTACAAATGGGCCAGGAGAGGGGGTGCCTGGACCCTCGTCAACTCCCGTGTCTCCAGGGAGCCCCCGGGTGGGCAGGATCGTCATGTCCGCCGCCGCCAAGCACCTGACGCCCGTCACGCTGGAGCTGGGGGGCAAGAACCCCTGCTACGTGGACGA
>NW_021906086.1:0-554 GCF_006229205.1 Suricata suricatta | reverse complement strand
GGGGGGGGGGGGGGGGGGGGGGGGGGGGGGGAGGCCTCTCAGGTGGGAGCCTGTGGCCAGGTTCCAGGTTCCACACATCGGTGTCCCTCCTCACCAGCTGAGGCACCTGGACAAAGGGCTGGGAGGTGACCTAGCAAAGGACAGGACACACACGAGCAGGTGCCTTCAGAGGGGCTGCCCAGAAGGAACAGAGAAGGGGGGGCAGGCACAGTGCAGACCACAGGGTGATTACGAACCCGATGGACGCCCGCTCCCTTCTCCACCCTTTGCCGGGATATGGAAGGTCTACCCTCTGGGGAAGTGGGGCCACAAAGGACCCAGGGCCGGGGCCAAGAACCATCGACAGGAAAGCAGGGGGGGAGGCCGGGGGAGGCTGAGGAGTGTCAGCTGAGGCCAGGCGTGATCTGCAAGCCCTCAGAAGGGCTGTAGCTAGCTCCATACGGCCAGCCAGCTCCTCACGGTCTGGGAAGGCAGGGCACTCTTGGAATACGACCTTCCTGAGAACCGACTTCCTCAAAGACTCTGGGCCGATCTCAGGAAGTGAGTGAACTCAG
>NW_021906085.1:0-554 GCF_006229205.1 Suricata suricatta | reverse complement strand
GAAGACAGAGGCAATCAATGTGTTTATGTGTATGTGGGTAGTCATAATCTTAGATATTTTTAGAATACTGCCACAGTTGTCGGGAGAAAAAGGTATTCATGAAAATTTAAGCTAATTTAAGCAGTTATTAAAGGGCTATAGTTCATCTAATAACAATTTTATATACATTATAAGTAAAATTGGGCACCAGAGGTAGCGGTTCCCTCTTGAAGTCGCATTGCATTTAAGCTGTCATCACAAATTATATTAATTCTTCCTTTTGCATGTGCGGTTGGTTTAGATCATGCTATAGGTCATGCAGCTTTGCATGTTCTGATAGCCTGGCATTTGAGGTGCTCCAGATATCATGCTGAAGAAAGGCACATCCCTACTGCTCTTTTTCTGAATTTCTGATCACCGTGATTTAAAGATATTAAAATGATTTTGTTCTATAATACTGAAATCTGGGGGCTTTAAAAATTTATTTGGCAATCGGTAACTGGAACTCTGTCTTTATATTTCTATTCTTTCCTACTTTTACTTCTGGTGATTTATTTCTGGACTTCTATTTTTTT
>NW_021906084.1:0-554 GCF_006229205.1 Suricata suricatta | reverse complement strand
TGATGCTCTTTTCTACACCTTCAAGCTAAAGTAGGAAGTCCAAGGAAAACTGTTTTTAACAGGAAATTGATGTGTATATATTCAACAAATGTGCTATAAACTCCAATAAATGGTTTCCAAGATTTGGTATGGGATCTAGTTATGGTAACTAAAATATATTTGATTATACACAATAATGGATCTAGGACAGCTGATTCTGTTCTCTCCCCTTGCCCTTTCCCCTGAATCTCCATCTATTAATGAATTCTCTCTCCACTCATGTCTTCATTGTGAAATACTACACCATTTCTGGCAACATGAATCCAGTGGTATTCAACCAATATTTTATATTCTTATCTTGCCTGTAACATTTGCAATCCTTTTCTGTTACATTAACTCTAGAGGATCAGAATTCTCCATTCTCAATAGTTTTCCCTCTGCTCTCTCTTATCTTTGGAACACATAACCGTAGTGCTTTCCAAATCTCAACTTTTCTAGTTGTTCAGTTCTATGAACTGAAGATAACTAATGACCATTTGTAATGATTATATATTAGCTGAGGCACATATTTAAAG
>NW_021906083.1:0-554 GCF_006229205.1 Suricata suricatta | reverse complement strand
AAAAAAATAGAAGTCCAGAAATAAATCACCAGAAGTAAAAGTAGGAAAGAATAGAAATATAAAGACAGAGTTCCAGTTACCGATTGCCAAATAAATTTTTAAAGCCCCCAGATTTCAGTATTATAGAACAAAATCATTTTAATATCTTTAAATCACGGTGATCAGAAATTCAGAAAAAGAGCAGTAGAGATGTGCCTTTCTTCAGCATGATATCTGGAGCACCTCAAATGCCAGGCTATCGGAACATGCAAAGCTGCATGACCTATAGCATGATCTAAACCAACCGCACATGCAAAAGGAAGAATTAATATAATTTGTGATGACAGCTTAAATGCAATGCGACTTCAAGAGGGAACCGCTACCTCTGGTGCCCAATTTTAGTTATAATGTATATAAAATTGTTATTAGATGAACTATAGCCCTTTAATAACTGCTTAAATTAGCTTAAATTTTCATGAATACCTTTTTCTCCCGACAACTGTGGCAGTATTCTAAAAATATCTAAGATTATGACTACCCACATACACATAAACACATTGATTGCCTCTGTCTTC
>NW_021906082.1:0-554 GCF_006229205.1 Suricata suricatta | reverse complement strand
CCAGGAAGGGGAAGGATGAAACAGTAGCTGGCGAATACTTTAGAAAGAAGTCTACTGAGTCCATGAGTCAGTAATTGCATTTTAAGACATGCCATTTACCTGGATTTGAGAAAATTAAATCAGTTCAAGGATAAAGTCATATGTGGTTGTATTTTTTGAGTTTGCAGCTTGATGATTTCTCAGAATTTCTAGTCTATCAGTGTTTTGCAGAATATAAGACACATAACATTCAAATAGATTTCTTAATAACATGTCAGATTTCTTTATGCAAATTAATCCAATCTTGGGTCAAACTGTTTCCTATAGTTGAAATTTTAACAAGTGACGGAAGTTATCTCCCTGCTCCCTTATAATTGAAGAGTGATCTTTCACTTTTTGTCACATTGTCTTACTGAGGGAAGATTCCACATCTGACTGTTGGTACTGTCAGTCCTCTGGGAGTAGCAAGGTCACAGCCAGACAGCTCAGGAAAACAGCAACTGAGATAAGAGGTATCTTATTTGAAATATCAAATGATCTCTCTTTTACTCTAATCTTTGGCTTCCATGTTCCTT
>NW_021906081.1:0-554 GCF_006229205.1 Suricata suricatta | reverse complement strand
CTGTCTCTAGATAACAGGCCCCTGGAGGAGCCTGTGGATCCGATACGGCTACGATCCCCGGAAAAACCCGGATGCCAAGATTTACCAAGTCCTTGATTTCCGGATCCGTTGTGGAATGAAATACGGTAAAGTTACTAAATCCTTAGTTCTCTTTCTCTCAATGTCTTTTTTCTGTAGCCTTCTCCTTGGTAGTGGGAACATACCCCTGTGGTAAAGATATAAAAGCCTTTCCCCCTTGGTGAGGTGTCCGCAGAGTGGCGGAGAAGTGAGGGTCCCGGCTCGGGTCTGGCTCCACCCTTGTCCTTCAAGCCGCGTGACTCGATATTTGTCCACTGGGTCATTCCACATGTCACGGTTCCTGGGGGGGGACGTGGAGGACCACTGTCCGAGGCCCTGCCTTGTCCTCTGGACACAGCGCAGTCTGGGCGCCCGGTCCCCAGGCCCACAGTGAGGCACTGCGCACAGGGCGCCAGCACGGGTCCTGTGTGGTCCCCGCCGGAAGGGTGGCTGCCGGTGCCTGAGGCCTGGAGGCCCTCTCTCAGGAGCCGGCCCGG
>NW_021906080.1:0-554 GCF_006229205.1 Suricata suricatta | reverse complement strand
TCAAGCCCCGCGTTGGGCTGTGTGTTGGCAGCTCATAGCCTGGAGCCTGTTTCAGATTCTGTGTCTCCCTCTCTCTCTGACCCTCCCCGCTCACACTGTATCTCTCTGTCTTTCAAAAATAAATAAAAAACATGGTTAGTGGGTTCAAGCCCCACATCAGGCTCGGTGCCTACAGCTCTGAGCTGCAGCCTGCTTCAGATTCTGTCTCCCTCTCTCTCTGCCCCTCCCCCACGTGTGCTCTGTCTCTCTCGAAAATAAACATTTTAAAGTTGCTTTTTTGTTGTTAAAGCATTCAGCATTCTTTAAGTAGTTGTTTTCTCTTTTCTCTTTTGCACTGTGTCTTCCTGGTTTTTGGACATCGATTTAGATTTGTCTCTCTGGCAGCTAAAATATTTCTTTCAAGATTTTTCTCCAGTAAGGTCAATGAGTGGTGTAGGTTTTTATTGCATCTACGTCTGAGAGTATATTTCTCTTGCCTCATATATAGATAATAATTTAGCACTCTTGGATAACTTGTTTTTTATTTTTTTCCCAGAATGATGCAGGTACTGTTT
>NW_021906079.1:0-554 GCF_006229205.1 Suricata suricatta | reverse complement strand
ATTCTGAAATCTGTCCTATCTTACTTAAGGGTGACTAAGAATAGTGCCATCTTAGGATAATCTTTATTTTGGTCGAAAACAGTTCTTGCAGGTCCCTTAGGTCCTCCATGCAGGGTCTGATATGACCTGTTTCACTTTCCACCTGCTTGCTGCAGAGAGTTGGGATGCTGGCGGTTCGGGACGGGAACAGTCCTGAAATAAGACAAGACTGGCAGACCTGGTGGCACCTGCGTAGGCAGCACTGAGGACTGAGGCTCCTGGGCTCTCCAGGACTGGAGACTGATCAGCCATCCTGGACTGGGGCCTTCGGGACTCCCTAGCAGCCAGGACAGGGACTGGCACCTGGATATTCCTGATCCGAGTAGAATACTTAACACTGTATTACTAGTGCTTCCAGGCCTGGCTTTCTCACTTGAGTGACCAGGGGCTATTTATTATAAGATGTTAAGATCTTGAGAGAACACGAGTTCACAGAACATGACGACTAAGGAAAACCCCACACGCACTGGTAAAACTGAGGGTAGCAAAAGGCCATGTTGGCAAAATTGCTTCTT
>NW_021906078.1:0-1313 GCF_006229205.1 Suricata suricatta | reverse complement strand
AGATAAATATGTTGTCAATTCAGAATACTCTGTGTTGAATGGTGATAAACTATAAAGGCTAAAAGAAAAGAGTATTAAAAATAACCAAATCTATAATAACTCATTAATAGATACACAATATAAAAATATTCAAGTATGACATCAATAGTATAAAATGAGGAATAGGGGAGAAGTAACAGGGTAGAGTCGGAATGGAATCGAAATAAATTGTTCTCAGCTTAAAATTGTACTTTATAACTATGTGACATTTTATGGAAGCCTCAGAATAGTTACAAAAAATACTCTAGTAGAAACAAAGGATGAAGGTAAAGGAATCAAAGTATAGTATAACAACAACAGCAACACAAATCAAAAGGAAAACAGCAAGACAAGAAGACACTACAAAATGAAAAAAATGAAAAAACAATAAATGGCAATAGTAAGTCCTTACCTACTAATAGTGAAATTAAATATAAATAGATTAAATTACTCAGTTAAAAGACACAGAGTGGGTGAAAGTATAAAAAAACAGGATATAACAATATGCTTCTTACCAGAGAGTCACTTTAGCTTTAAGGACACCAATAGGCTGAAGGCAAATGGATAGAAAAATATATTCTGTGCAAATAGTAACCAAAGGAGAGCAGGAGTGGCAATACTTAGAACCAAACAAATTTTCATTTAAAATCTGCCATGAGAAACAAATAAGGTTGCTACATAAATAGAAAGTATTTCATTAGAGTATATAGAAATCATAACTGCATGTGTACCCAGTATTAGGGCACTTTTATATATAAATCAGATATTAACGTAGTAGAAGGAACTAATAGTCAGGAATATAATAATAGTAGAGGACCTTTAATATCCCACTTTCAAGAACAATTAGATAATCCAAAAAGAAAATCAATATGGGAACTGTGAACTTGAAAGTCACTATAACCAATCACAGACCTAATGGACATTTATAGAACCTTCTATCCAACAATAATAGAATATGCATTCTTCTCAAGACCATATGGAACATTCTCTGGAATAGATAATAGGCTGGGATATAGAAGAAATCTTAGCAGATTCAGAAAGACTGAAATAATACCAAGTGTCTTTTCTGACATGGTGGCCTGTATCTAAAAATCAGTAACAGAAGGAACACTAGAAAGTTCACAAACACATGGACACTAAACAACATAATCTTAAAGCCAATGAATCAAAGAAGAAATCATAAAGTATTTTGAGACAAATGAAAATGGAGTCATAATATATCAAAATTTATGGGAAACAGCAAAAGTAGTTCCAAGAGAGAAGTTTCTTGTGGTAAATGCTTACATTAAAAAAAA
>NW_021906077.1:0-554 GCF_006229205.1 Suricata suricatta | reverse complement strand
GATGGACCTTAAGGGTGTCATGCTGAGTGAAGTAAGCCAGGCAGAGAAGGACAGAAACCATATGTTTGTACTCATAGGTCTAGCAGGAAAACAAGAGAGACCTAATGGAGAACCAGGGGGAGCGGAGGAGGGACAGAGAGTTGGGGAGAGAGAGGGATGCAAAACTTGAGAGACTATTGAATGCTGAGAATGAACTGAGGGTTGAAGGGGAAAGGGGAGGGGGGAAAAGAGGTGGTGATGATGGTGGAGGGCACTTAAGGGGAAGAGCACTGGGTGTTGTATGGAAAACAATTTGACAATAAAATATTATGGAAAAAAAACCAGGAGCAAAACAACAAAAAAAAAGAAATTGCTAAAAAAAAATGTAATGCTAATTATCTTTCTCTTCAAATAATGGGACCTGGGTAATACTCTAGAATCTCCTGGGAAGGCATCAAGCAATTGAGGCTTCTGGCCTTTGTCATCCAAATCAAGAAGGAATCCTGCATCTAACACATACCTTTAAAGAACAGCATTCCATTCTATAAATATTTGAAGGTTGAAGATTCCACATG
>NW_021906076.1:0-554 GCF_006229205.1 Suricata suricatta | reverse complement strand
ATATTAATGAAAGAAATTGAAGACAACACAAATAGACGGAAAGGTAACCCACGTGCATGCATTGGAAGAAGTAATCTTGTTAAAATGTCCATACCATACAAACCAATGTACAGATTTAAAGCAATCGCTATCAAAATTCCAATGGCATTTTTTTCACAGAATTAGAAAAAAAACCACTCTTAGGGGAGCATGGGTAGCTTGGTCGGTTTGGCATCCAACTTCGGCTCTGTCATGATCTAACGGTTCATGAGTTCAAGCCCCACATTGGGCTCTGTGCTGACAGGTCAGAGCCTGGAGCCTGCTTCTAGTTCTGTGTCTCTCCCTCTCTCTGTTCCTCCCCTGCTTTCTCTCTCTCTCTCTCCCTCTCTCTCCCAAAAACAAAAATAAACATTAAAATGTAATTAAATAAAAAGGAAAAACACTCTTAAAATTCACATGAAACCACAAAAGACCCCAAGTAGTCAAAGCAATCTTGAGCAAGAAGAATAAAACTGCAGGCATCATACTTCCTGATTTCAAATTATATTACAAAGCTATAGCAATGAAAACACTAT
>NW_021906075.1:0-554 GCF_006229205.1 Suricata suricatta | reverse complement strand
GGAGACAACACAGAGACCACCCTTGCCCTCCGGTAGTTATGCAGAAGGGCTCTGTGGGCAGACAGTGCCTCCACGCTGCGCCTCCCCATGGCAGCAAATGCAGGGAGAGCCCTGGGAGTTCAGTTCACACAGGGGTCCTCCATGGGGGCGGCTCCCTGCACCGCCTCCGGGACTCTCCCAAGGGGTAGCGGCAGGGACACTCGGGGGGTTATCTACAAGTACACAGGGACTCCCTTAGGGGCGGCTCCCACACAACACCTCAGAGTCCCCGGAGGGATGTCCGCGGCCCGCAGACCCGTCCCTTAAGGTGCCTGCCGGGTCCCCGCCGCCCCCGCCCCCGCTTACCGGGACCGTCAGGGTGCGGGACGCGGGTCCGGGGCTGGCGGACTCTACACCGCGGACCCCGCGCCGCCCATGGCCACTCGGGAGCTGGCGTGCTGGGGCCGAGCGCCGGGAACAGGCGGCGCAGGCGGAGCAGCAGGCTGAGGCGGCGGCGGCGCGCGCGCCTCAAGCACACCCACCCTCCCCGCCCCGCGCGACTGCAGCGCGTGCGC
>NW_021906074.1:0-554 GCF_006229205.1 Suricata suricatta | reverse complement strand
GTCCTACCAATTATGCTGTCACTGCCTGTGTTCAAGCGCCCTGTGCCCTCCTCTATTCTGACCCATGGAAGGTTACTCTCAAACTGAAAAAGGATGAAAGTTACTGTAGACATGTACAGGGTGTATTCTAACAAACTACATGTCTTGTGATAATGGAATTCAGGTTTTAGTCATATATTAAGACAACCTCCTTATGTTACACTCCCTGTAAAACTGAATATCCCTTGCTATGATGATTATGGGTTGCAGGTCATACAGGAGGTGAATTAAGCTCTCATACATCCAGAGCGATTCATCGGAGCCTTAATATTGGGCATTAAAGCATGAATTGCCATCATAGGGTCTGTAGCTGATTCCACTGTCTCCCTTGTCCAGGAGGTACCTACAGCCCAACCTGTTAACCAGGGGCGAAACATGTCTCTTTTGCATTGGCCACTCAGGAAATAATTGACAGGAACTTGGATACTAAGGGTAATGGGGGGTTATACAGTACTGTGTCAGAAATGAATTAAATTTTATAAAATCTCATTTGGCCCTTCGAAGTCACAAGGAGT
>NW_021906073.1:0-554 GCF_006229205.1 Suricata suricatta | reverse complement strand
GTTGTTGAGTTGTAGAAACCCACATTTTTTTTTACCCTTTTCTTCCTTTTTTTTAAAGTGTGAGTCCTATAATTAACTACATTCAGTGTTTACCACAGACATTTCCACTTGAAAATCTCTATTCATTTCATAGTTTATGAAACACATTGGTAAATAGGTTCTTCAGAATGGGCTGATAAATATAGCATTTCCTGAATTCTTATATATCCTTAACATTCTTCTCAGTGACAAAAACTCAGGGATAATTTGGATAGATATAAAAAAATCTTCAGCTCATCTTTCTTTTCACTGAGAATATTATAAATGCTGCTCCATTGTTTTTGTAGCATTTAATACTGTTGTCAAAAATCTGATGCCGCTTTTCTCTCCTTTATAAATAATATAATTTTTCCGAGGGAGGTGATTGGATGACAGGAGTGTTTTTTCCCTTAACTTTAAAATCCAAGTGTTAGGTTACATATCATGATTAGTATTCTGGTCAAATTATCCACCTACTTGGTATGACTACATGTAGATTTGAACATTTTCAGGATAGTTTTCATATTTATTTTTCT
>NW_021906072.1:0-554 GCF_006229205.1 Suricata suricatta | reverse complement strand
TGATACAAGTTGTTAATAGAAATCAGAGAGAAGACATCACTCTAGATGCTGCGGGCATTAAAAAAAAAAAAAAGGAATACCATGAACGACTCTGTGCCCACAAATTTGATAACCTAAATACAATGAATAAATTCTTTGACTTTCACACAATCTGCCAAAACTCATACACAAGGATATAGACAAGCTAAATAGATCTATATCCATTAGAGAAATTGAGTCAATGATTAAAGACTTTGCAACACAGAAAGCACCAAGCTCACATGTTTCATTTATTGGTGAATTCTACCAGACATCTGATACCTTAATATGTAACAGATATTTCACTTATGTGATATCAAAGAGAAGAGCAAATACTCCTCAAGGACTGTGTCTCCTCTCCTGTGGAAGGTGTTAGTATGCTTTGAGTTGTCCATAGGATAGTTGTATCATGTTAAAAAGGATAACCACCTTGTTACTGTGCTTATTAAATTTTTTAACATTTATTTTTGAGAGAGAAAGACAGCATGCAAGCAGGGGAGGGGCAGAGAGAGACACACACAGAATCTGAAGCAGGC
>NW_021906071.1:0-554 GCF_006229205.1 Suricata suricatta | reverse complement strand
TTCCTTCTATTTCTATTTTTTGGAAGAATGGGTATGAGCTCTGCTTTAAATGTCTGGTAGAATTCCCCTGGGAAGCCATCTGGCCCTGGGCTTTTATTCGTTGGGAGATTTTTGATAACGGATTCCATTTCTTCACTGGTTATTGGTCTATTCATGCTTTCTATCTCTTCCGGTTTGAATTTTGGTAGTGCATGTGTATTTAGGAATTTGTCCATCTCTTCTGTGTTGTCCAGTTTGTTGGCATATAGTTTTTCATAGTAATCTCTGATGATTGCTTGTATTTCTAAGGGATTGGTTGTAATAGATCCTTCTTCATTCATGATTTTGTCTATCTGGGTGCTCTCTCTTTTTTTCTGAGGAGCCTGGCTAGAGGTTTATCGATTTTGTTTATTTTTTCGAAGAACCAACTCTTGGTTTCATTAATCTGCTCAACTGTTCTTTTGGATTCTCCTCTTCCACTTTTAAAGACCCTTGTGGTGGGGCACCTGGGTGGCTCAGTCGGTTGGGTGTCTGACTTCGGCTCGGGTCATGATCTCACGTTTGTGGGTTTGACA
>NW_021906070.1:0-554 GCF_006229205.1 Suricata suricatta | reverse complement strand
GCGGCTCTGCAAGAAGACTTCTGTAAACCCTGTTTCTGTACACTTTCGCAGATCAAAGCATCTGATCACAAAGAATTAACCACTGTAAGAATTCTATTTTCTTTTTTTTTAAATAGTTTATTGTCAAATTGGTTTCCATACAACACCCAGTGCTCTTCCCCATAAGTGCTCTCCTCCATCACCACCACCTCTTTCCCCCTGTCCCCCTTCCCCTTTAACCCTCAGTTCGTTTTCAGCATTCAATAGTCTCTCAAGTTTTGCGTCCCTCTCTCTCCCCAACTCTCTCTCCCTCCTCCGCTCCCCCTGGTTCTCCATTAGGTCTCTCCCGTTCTCCTGTTAGACCTATGAGTGCAAACATATGGTTTCTGTCCTTCTCTGCCTGACTTATTTCGCTTAGCATAAGAATTCTATTTTCTGATGTCATGTTATCGCCCTGACCTATAAACAAAGACACCAAAACTGACAGGGCAGAGATGCCTGCCTGGTGATCAGAAAGAACCTTGTGGCTCTCTCATCCCTTTCACCGACACCATCCATCCTTCCAGAGCTCCTGG
>NW_021906069.1:0-554 GCF_006229205.1 Suricata suricatta | reverse complement strand
GCGCAGTGATCTGAAAGCTGAATGCTTTAAGGTCAGGGTCTGGGTTGGTGCTCACAGAGGTGAGAGCCACCACAAGGACTTTCCGGGCAGGTTTTGTGGCAACTGTCCCCAGATGGGGCTGAGTTTTCGGATTCAACTTAACAATGTGTAGGGCTACACAGACCTAGGGAGATGGGCCCATGACTATGAAAAATTATCTCTCTGTCTGTCTGTCTGTCTATCTATCTATCTATCTATCTATCTACCTATCTAACACCTACCTATCTATAGAGAGGGCACAACTTCACGAGCAGGGAAGAGCAGAGAGAGAGGAGAGAAAGGAATTCCAAGCAGACTCCACGCTTAGAGCCAAGCGGCACATGGGGCTCGATCCCACAAACCATAAGATCATGATCTGAGCTGAAATCAAGAGTCTGACGCTTCACCGACGCAGCCACCCCAGGAGCCCCCAGGGAGGGCTCTTCTTCGAATGAAAATGACGGCCACATCGTGAGGGACACCAGGCAGTCCTGCTCACCCACCACAGTCCCGGTACGTGTCTATCGATCCTAGTG
>NW_021906068.1:0-554 GCF_006229205.1 Suricata suricatta | reverse complement strand
CTGGCAGTTCCAAAGAGGTGACGGTGTCCAGTGTGTATGGTGGGGGACAGCCAGGCAGGGGGTCCCCCCAGTCTCCATCTCTCTGGCCAATATTCTCTGCCTCCTTTTTTCTGAGTCGTCCTGCCTTCGGAGGCCTGCTGGGCAAGCAGCCCCTAACCAGTATCAGGGGGCCTGGGGGTGGGAGATGGGGAGGGCGGGGCGGCCCAGGGCCCACCCTCCTTAGTGTTAAGGGCTGGAAGGGGAGGGGTGGGTAGACAGAGGAGGTGCCTACTCTTGGACGTCCCCCCTCTGTATTGCAAACCGGGGGCCAAATGGAGGGGCCGAGAGCGGGTGTGAAGGTCAGGAGGCCAGGCCGCCCAACCCGCGCAGGTGGGCCTTGCTGTCGACCTCCTCTTCCTCCATCTCGAAGGCTGAATGGTCTTGGCTGTCGAAGCAGGAGGCGCTGAGGAAGACGGGGGGAGCCGGCGGCGGCGACTGGGGCGGGGTCCCCGGGGAGGGCGGCTCTTCCTTGATGCGCGCGAGGGGCAACGGGAGCCCTTCGGCGTCGTGGCCGG
>NW_021906067.1:0-1313 GCF_006229205.1 Suricata suricatta | reverse complement strand
TTGTAGATGAGTCATCTTTTTGAGTCATTTCCTTATTAAGTAGCAGGGTTAACAGTATCAAGATAAGACAGAAGTAAGACAGAACACCAAAGCTATTACCACATGCATTAATGGATAGATCTACACATATCTCCGCCCACAATGCACACACATATATTCCATTACTCAAGCGAAAGACAATTAAAAGGCCATTTTTCTCTGTAAAAATTTTCATCTCAAAGCTGAGACATAGTAAGGCAAATTCCCACCTGAGCAAAATTTTATAACCAAGTTATAAAAACTTGAAAATAGCAAGACACAATGGAAATCCTGCCACAATCTTAATTACACTGTCAGCAGACACAATGCTAAAATGTACACATAAATGTTTCTTTGTAATCATATTAATTAGTCCTGGAGATATGTCTAGAATTATCTTTCTAATATCTGACATACCTATCCCACTTCAGAGCAGAATTATTCTAGGTTCCAGATCAAAGTAGGTTCTGCTCAAATTTCTAGAAGTATTTCCCTGAAGTTGAAAAACACCACCACATATTGATGAGAATAATAAAAATAATCTCAGCACCATTAATTGAGAATTTGTTATGATTTAGGTCCCATGATAAGCAGGTTCCTGCCTCATCTCATATACTCACCATGATTACCCTCTGACATAGTCCTTCTGCAGCTGATTTGCCATTTGCCCCACCCCCCCAGCCCAGTTTCACTCTCCTTTACCCAGCACTGCGCTTTGGTGCTGACCTTTATGGATGTCATCTTCTGAGTTCTTATAGTGGGATAAAAGCAAAGTCTGGGTATTTATTCTCCCAGCTCTGTTTGGGGCCCTGTGTTGGCATTATTTTTCTATTACCCCAGAGCCTGTTGGGGACCCTCTTCCATGGTGACCACACTCCTGTCAGCTTCCAGTAACTTCTCCCCATTCTCCTATCTTCACACAAGAAGTTGCTTTGCTATTATTCCCAGGATGCTTTACTGTCCTTTGTCAAGCGCTCTTAATTCTGCCTACATTCTTGTCATTAGTCCCTTAGTAAATGCTCTCAATTATTTTGAGTGCATCATCTATTTTCTGGACTCTGAATAATGTAGTACTATCGTTTCCTTTTTGTAGATTGAAAAAAAATTGAGGCTCTGACATGTTATGTGACTTGTCCAAGATTGTACAGCTAGTAAACACTAGAGTCAAGATTTAAACCGAGATCAGCCCAGGCTCTTACCCAATCCAGTGCCTGGGGTCTGGAACAAAATCCTCATTGTGTTGGTTTTCTGCAGGTTTCAAGGAAAGGAATTGGATTTCCAGCCCAAGAAGAGGA
>NW_021906066.1:0-554 GCF_006229205.1 Suricata suricatta | reverse complement strand
AGTTCGTCACTACTTTATCAGCTGTGTGGAAAATCGCCAGACCTCAGGTCCAGAAGACCACCCACCTGCACCTCAGGCACTCCTTGACTAGAACCTGTAGGTGTGGTACAGACCGGGTTTTGCCAGGAGCCTCTTCACCTGTAGATTCTTTACATGAGGCCAATGGCAGAGTCTACAGCCCTTATGAGCACAGGGGACGTTTGGTGTTGTCGAAACAGGGTCCCCATGGCATCCAACTGGTGGCTCTACGTTCACCTGGGCTTCCCTCGGACACTCTTCCTTCCCACCAGACGGGTTTCCTAATCCAGCCTTTCCCCCCACCCCTGCCCTCAGCCTGGCAGGCAAAAAAGACCCCTGCCAGAAATACAGCAGACACCAAGCGGTCGGCGTGGATACTGTATTGCCCCTCCCAAGGCTGACAAGCAGAGATCCCGAACTGCTCCCGGTACAGAGCGCAAAGCCAGGAAGGGCTCTGTCCCGGTGCAGATGTCCCAGAAATAAGCGTGGACGGGGCATGCGCAGGATGCCCTCGCACTCCACCAACCCGGTGGGCG
>NW_021906065.1:0-554 GCF_006229205.1 Suricata suricatta | reverse complement strand
GCTAGAAAAACTTCATGGGTCAGAGACTGGTTTAGATCAGTTCAATTTCCTTCCATGTGCCAGGCCCAGGGATACACACATGAAGTAGACATAGCCCTCATCTTCCCAGAACAGACCAGCTGGTGGGGAAAACAGACAGACAGCATCATCAAGATGGAGTAAGTGCTGTGATAGAGACATACCCCAGATGTCATGGCAGAAGCGTCAAGGGGCGCCCATCCTGCAAAGGGGTTAATCTGCCCCAAATAAATGACATTTGAGAGGAGCCTTTTAAAAACATTTTTTTGTTTTTCTATTTATTTTGAGAGAGAGCGCGCGCATGTGAGAGCTGAGGAGGGAAGAGAGAGAAAGGAAGAGAGAGAAACCCAAGCAGGTGCCTCAGTGTCAGTGCAGAGCCCCGATACGGGCTCTGTCTCACAAACTGTGAGATCATGACCTGAGGTGAAACCACAAGTCAGACGTTTAACTGACTGAGCCACCCACGTGCCTTGATCTGAGCCTTTAAGTTTGAAAAAGAATGTACCAGTGGAAGAAAGTGAGAAGAGCATTTAGGC
>NW_021906064.1:0-554 GCF_006229205.1 Suricata suricatta | reverse complement strand
GTGAAGCTTCTCTTTGGGCCATTGAAAGCCTCATTTCTTTGTGTGTTCATGATATTTTACTCGAAAGAGTGATATTTTTATTTCATGGATAAAGGAGAGATTGTAATGATAGCAACAACTATTATAGATCCAGCAAGAAGCCCCCTAAAGAGAGAAGAATAGAATTGATCCTTGTTTCTTTTTCTTTTTTTTTAAACCTTTATTTATTTTTGACAGACAGAGAGAGACAGAGACAGAGACAGCATGAGCAGGGGAGGGTCAGAGAGAGAGGGTGACACAGAATCTAATGCCGGCTCCGGGCTCTGAGCTGTCAGCACAGAGCCTGACATGGGGCTTGAACTCATGAACCATAAGATTATGACCTGAGCTGAAGTTGGACTCTTCACCAACTGAGCCACCCAAATGCCCCTGGTTGTTGTTTCTAGTCAATAGTTGATAGTTGATGTTGATAGTCTTCAACTATGACCAACTTTAAATTGTATGTTGCCCTTTAAGGGTGAGAGCCTTGAGGTAGAAACTCCACATGTGGCCACAGAGAGACCTGGTTTGGGGTT
>NW_021906063.1:0-554 GCF_006229205.1 Suricata suricatta | reverse complement strand
TGTCAACAATAGCCAAAACATGGAAAGAGCCTAAATGTCCATCACCTGATGAATGGATCAAGAAGATGTGGTACATATACACAATGGAGTACTACATGGCAATGAGAAAGAATGAAATCTGGATATTTGTAGGAAAGTGGATGGACCTCGAGGGAGTCATGCTAAGCGAAATAAGTCAGGCAGAGAAGGACAGAACCCATATGTTTGCACTCATAGGTCGAACAGGAGAAACCTAATAGGAGACCCTGGGAAGGGGAAAAGGGGGAAAAGAGTTGGGGAGAGGGAGTGAGGCAAATCATGAGAGACCTTTGAATGCTGAGAACAAACTGAGGGCTGAAGAGGGAGGGGGAAATGGGGTGATGGTCATGGAGGGGGGCACTTGTGGGGAAGAACACTGGGTGTTATATGGAAACCAACTTGGTAATAAACTATTAATAACAAAAATAAAAAAAACAAAATAATTGGGGAATAAATATACATCATAAAAAAAATAAATCCAATCACCTGATCATACCCTAAGATACCTTCAAATATAAACATTTGAAAGCAAAAGA
>NW_021906062.1:0-554 GCF_006229205.1 Suricata suricatta | reverse complement strand
CTGACAGCTCAGAGCCTGGAGCCTGTTTCAGAGTCTGTGTCTCCCTCTCTCTCTGCCCCTTTCTTGCTCACTCTCTGTCTCTCTCTCTCTCAAAATAAAATAAAGACATAAAAACAAAAGTTTAAAAAAATAAAAAAATTCAAAGAAAGTGGAAAAAGAAAATCTAGCAGTTCTGTTACTCTACCCCGGCCCCTCGCCCCTCCCTGGGCATCCAGACTCAGGGTCACCTTCAGGTTCCTCTAAGGTTCCGGTCTGTCCCCTCCTTCCTGCCTTTCAGAAGCCCACCTGCCCCCTGTGCTTTCCTCCCTCCCTCTCCCCCATCCATAGGCAATTAATCCTTTCTCAGCTAGAAAGGGGCCAACCTTTTCCCCATCTTCCTTCCAAAGCCTGGGATGCATGCCTGGGTGGGGAGCTGGGAAAGGCCACGGTCCCTGCTGGTCCTGGCCTCACCTCTTCCACCTGACCTGGACCTGGCCTTGGACAGGCCCAAGAAAGCCCTTATGGGTCATGGTGTTGTGGGCAGAGCAGCCTTGGTGTGGGGGCGGGGGGGGGGG
>NW_021906061.1:0-554 GCF_006229205.1 Suricata suricatta | reverse complement strand
TTTCCAAGATTCCCCCATGCATCCTTATAGTTAGTTCCGTCCCCCAAACTCAGCCTTTAGCCTCCCTCCGCTGATCTACTTTCTTGCTTTATAGTTTTGCATTTTTCATGTTGTGATATAAATGAAATTATAAAATGCAGTATTTTGAATCTGACTTCTTTATTTAGCATAATTTACTTAAGATTCGTCATGTTACATGCATTGGTGGTGCTTTATTGCTTAGTAGCATTCCGTGGTACATATATACCAGAGTTTGTTTATCAGTTTGGTTGAAAGATACTCGGCTTGTTTCCAATTTTTGGCCAGTGTCCATAAAGCTGCTATAAACATTTGCATTAAGGTTTTTGTAGAAACGTAAGTTTTCATTTACCTTGAGGAATACCTACCACTATTACTGAGTTATAAGGTACGGGGATGTTTAACTTTAAAAGAATTAACCTGGCTTCTAAAAACGACAATACCATTCTGCATTTCCGCCAGCCATGAATGGAGACTCTACTGTCTGTAAACACCTGCCAACATAGGATTTTCTTCTTTTCTCTTGCTTGCTTCTT
>NW_021906060.1:0-554 GCF_006229205.1 Suricata suricatta | reverse complement strand
TTCATGTAATGAGTTCCATGGGTCACTCAGTCTTCCCTCTATAGTAACTCTGCATGAATTACAACAGATTATTGATGATCGAGACAAGGGAACGGGCAGTGAGTGTTGAACCACAAGGTGTGAGCTACAGTTCGTTGTCACTACTACCAACTCCATCCAAGACTACACAGCATGGCTTCATTTACTATTCTTGGAGATTTGTTGCTTTGTAAATTGTCAAATGAGAAGGAATCTTCCTGGCAATTCTAATTTGCTGCTATTATCAAAATAGTTTTCATTAATCACTTAATCAATTAATTTAATCATTAATTAATTGATTAGTTGAATTAATTAATCATTAATAAAGAAATCTTACGTCTTAACAAGTGCTGTCTCAACATGTTTGCTTCCGCCAAGACAAATTATCTTGGCATAACCACTTGCCGTCTAATATATCTTGCCTATAAGGACAAGTAAGAGAATGGTCTATATTTCAAAAAACCATCCTGTCCACTCCCATTTGACAAGAGAAGTCAAGAGGTAGATTTCTCTGGGATATCCTTACCCAATTCCTT
>NW_021906059.1:0-554 GCF_006229205.1 Suricata suricatta | reverse complement strand
TATGTATATGTGTGTGTGTATATATTTAGAGAGAGAGAGAGGCAAGAGATGAATTCATATGTATGTATATGTATGTGTGTGTCTATACATATATATATAGAGAGAGAGAGAGAGAGAGACAGGCAGGAGATGAGTACATATGTATGTATATGTGTGCGTGTGTATACATATAGAGAATGAGTGAGAGTAATGCAGGGGATGAATTCATATGTATGTATATGTTTGTGTCTGTCTATACATATATATATATAGAGAGAGAGAGAGAGGCAGGAGATGAATTCATATGTATGTATATGTGTGTGTGTATATATAGAGGGAGATAGAGTGAAAGAGAGGCAGGAGATGAATAAATATGTATGTATATGTGTGGGAGTGTCTATATATATATATATAGAGAGAGAGAGAGGGAGAGAAAGCAGGAGATGAATTCATATGTATGTATATGTGTGTCTGTATACATTTAGAGAGAGAAAGTGAGAGAGAGGCAGTAGATGAATTCATATATATGTATAAGTTTGTGTGAGTATATATATATGTATATAGATAGAGGCAAG
>NW_021906058.1:0-554 GCF_006229205.1 Suricata suricatta | reverse complement strand
TCTCTCTCTCTCTCTCTCTCTCTCTCTGTTCCTCCCTGCTCTAATTCTCTCTCTCTCAAAAATAAATAAACATTAAAAAAAGAAATTTAAAGTACTTTTGAATATATTAAATCAAAATTATTCTAGGATTTTGCTGTAGTAAACATGCTTCACTCCTCTGATGAATTAGATTTTACAGTGGTTTATTATTTTTTAAATTTTATTTCTTTATTTTTTATTTTTGAATATAACACAATTTATTTTTTTAACATATGCAATTATTTTCCATCATTTACAATTCAGTAGTTACAGTGACACTCCAAACAGAAAAGCAAAGTAAAAAATCAAAACCCCAACTTCTATTTCATGTAATTAGACTTATACAGAAATTAGAAGGTTAAGTAACAACTAGTTAATCACCAATTTCACAGCTATCTGAAGTGGCAATCATTATATAGCAGCTTATCTATGATACATTCAAGAGAAATGATACTTTATTTATTACTTGCCCATAGGCTAAAACACAGCCTGCTTAATACCTTTCCTTAAATTCCACCTCTATACTACAATATACT
>NW_021906057.1:0-554 GCF_006229205.1 Suricata suricatta | reverse complement strand
GGTTTGGGCCTTGCAGTTTCCCATTCTAGCCAGGCTCTAAGGGAATGAATAAGGCTTTTAGTTTGGAAAAGAAGTAGAAAGAAACAGTTATAAAATTGCATAGTGGGGAATAGGGTTCCTCTTATCTTATTAAACCCCTCAAACTTTTATCACTGAACATCACTCCTGACTTTGAAAAGCGAGACTAAAATAATTGTGTGGTGCTTTTTTTTTTTTCCAGGTCCAAGATTAAAGACAGTAATAAAAAATAAATAAATAAGAGGCACATGGGTGGCTCAGTCAGTTGAGTGTCTGACTTTGGCTCAGGGCATAGAACTCGTAGTTAGTGAGTTCAATCCTCGCATTGGGCTCTGTGCTGTCAGCTCAGAGCCTGTTGCCTGTTTCATATTCTGCGTCTTCCTCTCTCTCTCTGCCCATCCCCAGCTCATACTCTCTCTCCCTCTCTCTTTCTCTCAAAAATAAACAAACATTAAAAAATAAGATAAAATAGGGGCGCCTGGGTAGCTCAGTCGGTTAAGCCTCTGACTTCAGCTCAGGTCAGATCTCACGTTCGT
>NW_021906056.1:0-1313 GCF_006229205.1 Suricata suricatta | reverse complement strand
ATGGGAACTCCAGAAAGAGCCTGAGTGCCAGCCTATGCTCTGCGCAAATCGCTGGTGGACTTTGGGCAGGCCACTTGCTCCTCCAGCATCCTGTGCAGTCTCTAATCTTTAAAAGGGCTCTGGTCCCTAGCTCCTACCTCTCACTGCATGGAGACCATGGTAAATCCTCTGTGCTCAGTCTTGTAGAAGCTTTCCTTAGAGGACTTTGCAGGGACACATGAAAGAAATAGCACTGCAGGGGCCCTGGGGCTCTGCTTTGATAATCATTGGCTTCAAAGCCACAGAGAGCTACACACTCTAATCTGTAAAATCAAAAAGCAAAATAAATAAAAGCAACTTTTCATTTTATAAAAACTAAACGGTGGTCCAGTGTAAAAGTCTCAGAGAACTCCACATTCTGGCTATTCCTGCTTTGCACTCGGAGTTCTGTTCTCATAGTCCATGCACAAGTTTTTATTCATAGTAGCTGCATTGTTCTGAATGTCCTGGGCAGGGATTCCTGACGAATTAGACCTCTTCTTTCCTGAGCAAAAGGCTTCTTTTCTTTTTGCGGGAGTCAGATTTATAGAAGAGCTTCTGGCTTTCCCTTCTGCTTACAGAATAATGAAGAAGTCTTACAGGCCTCTGGGAGTCCGGCTTGCTGGGAGAACTTTGTGGAAAGTATTTTTGTCCTTGTGGAGTTTCTGAGACTCCATCCTCATTGATCATGAGCATTGTAACCAACACAGCTGTGTCTTAGGGCATCTTTGCCAGGTGCCTCAGTTTCCCTGGCCTTTGAGTGGTTAAGTATAGCTGATATAAGGGATGGATAGCCTTTGGGGGTCCTGCCTGGCCTGTATCCCTCTCTGGGAATGGCTCCGTGGCATATATGTGAACTCCATGACCACCGTCCATTAGCTGAACAGTGACTGGTCAGACTCTCTCTTTCTGGAATCTGAGACCCATCCAGACTAGAGTTGGTCAATGGCAGGTCCATAGACATAGATATGTCAAATGAGCACCTAAGTTTGTGGGCCAAAGTTTGGAGAGAGATAACTTGAGTAAACAAAGACCACAGAGTTAGCATAATGTCATAGATAGGAGGAAGAAAGGAGGAGGGCAGCCATCCAAGTCCTCTGTCCCTACGAGTACCAGCTGGGCCTGCTACACTGACCAGGCCCAGCCCAGAGGCACAGTCCAAACATTAGCTGGTATCCTCCTAGCTCCTCAAACTTTGCTTCCTAAGTGCATTGGGACCCAAGTGTGTGTCCAGGGGCATTTGCCACATCTGGAGGACAGTTTTTCAAGTATCTTGTTTCTTAAATAAAAAAATT
>NW_021906055.1:0-554 GCF_006229205.1 Suricata suricatta | reverse complement strand
CTGCAACATTACTGAATTCATTGAACAGTTTTAGAAGGCTTCTGGTGGATTCTATCGGGTTTTCCATGTAGAGTATCATTCGTTTGCGAAAAGGGAAGTTTGACTTCTTCTTTGCCGATTCTGATGCCTTTTATTTCCTTTTGTTGTCTGATTGCTGATGCTAGGACTTCCAACACTATGTTAAACAACAATGGTGAGAGTGGACATCCCTGTCGTGTCCCTGATTTCAGGGGGAAAGCTCTCAGTTTTTCCCCATTGAGGATAACATTGGCTGGGGGCTTTTCCTAAATGGCCTTTATGATGTTTAAGTAAGTTCCTTCTATCCCAACTTTCTCGAGAGTTTTTATTAAGAAGGGATGTTGTATTTTGTCAAATGTTTTTTCAGCATCTATCGACAGGATCATATGATTTTTTTCTTTTGTTTTGTTGATGTGGTGTATCACATTAATGGATTTCTAAACGTTGAACCAGGCTTGTAACCCAGGAATAAATCCCACTTGCTCATAATGTATAATACTTTTTATATGCTGTTGAATTCGATTTGCTAGTATCTT
>NW_021906054.1:0-554 GCF_006229205.1 Suricata suricatta | reverse complement strand
ATACCTGCTGGGAAGTTTTTTGCTGCCTAGTTTCTGGATCTCTGTTTTGTCCCTTTCCTTTCCCTTCAATAAGATTTAGTTTTCTAGATTCCCACAACATTCCTGAGCCAGTGCATGGAAGGTTTAGGGCACCCCAGAGAGATGATGACACTGTGCAATGGTGTGCTCCTGTGGGCATGTAGGAGTACAACCAGGTGCTTCAGAATGCAGTGATATGTCTGTCATCCTGCCCATGGACAACAACCAGCATCTGGACCTGGACAGCAGCATCATGGAGGTCAAGGCCCAGTATGAGGAGATCACCCAGAGAAGCAAGGCCAAGGCTAAGAATGTGTACCAGGTCAAGATAAATAAGGGTCACTGCATCAGTCTAGACTCATCCAGGTCTCCTGTTCCTTCACGTCCAGCCCCTCCTTGCCCCATCTCAGATAATGCACATTTTTTCAGTGGGAAATCCCCTGAAATATCTATCAAATATCCATAATTTGCAGTGTTTTTCATTCTACTACATGATATCTTTAGGAGCAGCTGTGATTTTTAGTTAAGCAATACTT
>NW_021906053.1:0-554 GCF_006229205.1 Suricata suricatta | reverse complement strand
GGAGGGGAGACAGCAGTCAGGTCTCCCCCAAGAGAGTCTTGGGGTCTGCCCAAGCCCCTTACCTTCCCCTATCACTCTTGCTAACAACCGTAAGATTCACCAATCCCTCAATTTCACACAGGTCTGCATACTTGTCTTTATCTTCAGTTTGAAGTGTACCCTCACTGTGGCACCAGGCTTCAGCAAGACCAAGGTTACAGACTCCTGCATTCAAGTGCAATTGGCTCAGATCCAGTTGCGTGCATGCTGCGGGGCCCTGTCCTAGTCTCCAGTATGCCTAATCTCATTATAGTACCCTCCTTGTAGCCTGCCCATTTTTGTATCCTCCTTTACGTACTTACCCTGATCGCCATTTGATGATCTGTCCTTGACATCAGCGTTATTATGCTCTCCGATGTAGTTTCAAATCTGTGCCTGGTAAAACTCCTTTCTTCTCTCAGTGGCCAAGAACTGGGAACTGGGAACTGAAAGCATCACTGGGTTACATCGTGTTATACATGGATTACAGGAATTAATCCAACATTTCTGGGTCAGCTTCAGCAGAGAGATCTAAG
>NW_021906052.1:0-554 GCF_006229205.1 Suricata suricatta | reverse complement strand
CCTGAGAACTTTGAGGCCATCCTTTCACTGGCAGTGTTGTTTCATACATGCAGCATAGCTAAATAGAAGATACTCATCCTAGAAAATATACACAGTATTTTCTCCTCCCCACCCTCCCCAAAGTCTGGGCTGGATATGGAAAACTTCGGGTGCATAAAATGCCATACTAGTTTCTGGAAGAATAATCTTTTTTTTTTTTAATAGTTTATTACCAAGTTGGTTGCCATATAACACCCAGTGCTCTTCCCCACAAGTGACCTTTCCCTGACCATCACTCCCCTTCCCCCTTCCCTCTTCAGCCCTCAGTTTGTTCTTAGCATTCAAAAGTCTCTCAGGATTTGCCTCACTCCCTCTCCCCAACTCTTTTCCCCTCTCTTTCCCCTTCCCATGGTCCCCTGTTAGGTTTCTCCTATTAGACCTATGAGTGAAAACATATGGTATCTGTCCTTCTCTGCCTGACTTATTTCGCTTAGCATGACTCCCTCAAGGTCCATCCACTTTGCTACAAATGGCCATATGTCATTCTTTCTCACTGACATGTAGTACTCCATTGT
>NW_021906051.1:0-554 GCF_006229205.1 Suricata suricatta | reverse complement strand
TGTGCTCCAAGTCTCTGCCTCCCTCCTTTGATTTGGGTTGATAGGCTTATTTTTCACCTGGAGACTGGTAGAGTGGCATACCTGGAGAAGGAATGGAAGCTCCATCCATTTTCCCCTTACCTTGACCTATACCTCTCTTCCATCCGGCATCATCTCTCCCTAGAAGTAGCACAGCTCATGAGAGAAATACTCAAGAAACATGTGCACAAGCTCACCTACTGAGTCCATCATTGGACCACCTATGTTCAGCCCTGAGATGAGCTTGAGGATTCTTGGCAGAGAACGTCTAAAAATAGCTACCTGTGACTCAAATGCTGAACCACAGCCTTACTACAAAGACAAGCCCACAGACCAGAATTGGTGGCATCAGTATCAACTTGGAAATGGTTATAATTACAGGATCTCTGAACCTCACCCAAGTCCTGCTAAATCAGAATCCAAATTTGAACAGGATCCCCAAGTGATTCAGATACACATTAATATTGGAGAAGTTCCGGTCTAGATTAGTGTTTCTCAATCTCTCCACTGTTGACACTTGTGCTAGATAATTCTTT
>NW_021906050.1:0-554 GCF_006229205.1 Suricata suricatta | reverse complement strand
ATACCTGCTGGGAAGTTTTTTGCTGCCTAGTTTCTGGATCTCTGTTTTGTCCCTTTCCTTTCCCTTCAATAAGATTTAGTTTTCTAGATTCCCACAACATTCCTGAGCCAGTGCATGGAAGGTTTAGGGCACCCCAGAGAGATGATGACACTGTGCAATGGTGTGCTCCTGTGGGCATGTAGGAGTACAGCCAGGTGCTTCAGAATGCAGTGATATGTCTGTCATCCTGCCCATGGACAACAACCGGCATCTGGACCTGGACAGCAGCATCATGTAGGTCAAGGCCCAGTATGAGGAGATCACCCAGAGAAGCAAGGCCAAGGCTAAGAATGTGTACCAGGTCAAGATAATTAAAGGTCACTGCATCAGTCTAGACTCATCCAGGTCTCCTGTTCCTTCACGTCCAGCCCCTCCTTGCCCCATCTCAGATAATGCACATTTTTTCAGTGGGAAATCCCCTGAAATATCTATCAAATATCCATAATTTGCAGTGTTTTTCATTCTACTACATGATATCTTTAGGAGCAGCTGTGATTTTTAGTTAAGCAATACTT
>NW_021906049.1:0-554 GCF_006229205.1 Suricata suricatta | reverse complement strand
GTCATTATGGACCCGTTCGGTGGTTAGTCTTTCTAGCTGTAGGACACTGGTCAAGCTCACTCTACTTATTATAAAATGAGGACAGTACTCTATCTACAGAGAGCGATTTGGCAAACTTCAGGATACATCAGAATCACCTGGAGGCTTGTGAAAAGAGATTGCTGGGCCCTTGTTCCCAGAGCCTGATTCAGAAGGTCTGGGGTCAGGCATCCAAATTTGCATTTCCCACAGGTTTCCAGGTAATACCAGCGCCTTGGTCTCGTGGTCTCGGGGACCACGCTTGGTCTATCTCGCGAGATCTTTATGAGGCTTGCAGGGGCGGGGCCGGAACGCGGGGAGAACGGCCCAGGCCACTGGCAGAGGCTAACTCCCGCCCCCAGCATAGGATGGCGTCTACTACACGAGAAAAGCCTCCGTTCTTCTGGGGTAAGTTGGTCCTTTAACAGGTCCTGAGGTCTATCACGCAGGGCCAGCACCGCTGGTCACCAGTGTCACCTTCTGTCTTCTTCCTTAACCATCACTGTCATGTGGCTTTGTCATCACGCCCCCGGGCT
>NW_021906048.1:0-554 GCF_006229205.1 Suricata suricatta | reverse complement strand
TGGTCACCGTTCAGCTGAGCCAGCACAACGCATTGGTCTTCTCATCACTCCTGAAACGTGTTCATGGATCAGGAGTTTCTTGGTCACACGGCTTTTCAATGCGCGCAATTGTAACCCATTGCATGGTTTTGTCCCAATTGGGGACCCGATACGACACTCCAGAAACGAACATGACTAGTTTCCAAATGTGCTGCAGAATGAATTCCCATAACTTACAAAGCTCTGCTTTGTTACCTTTGCAGCCACTATGCTTGGACAGCATTGGGCACAGAGTTCTAGGATTTCTGGTTGTTCGGCAAGGGACAGTCCCCTAAGCAAGGATCCTGAGCACCGTTCGGCTGAGTTGGCACAACGCATTGGCCTGCCAACAGTCCTGAAATGTGATCCTCGGTCAAAGGAGTCTTTCGCACAGGGCTTTTCAGAGCGCGGAACTCTAACCCAAGGCGTGGTTGGGTCCCCCTTGCGGACCCGAGTCGCCACTCCGGAAAAGAACACGACCCGTTTCCAAATGTGGTGCACAATGAATTCCCGTAACTTACAAAGCACCGCATTTT
>NW_021906047.1:0-554 GCF_006229205.1 Suricata suricatta | reverse complement strand
TGATTTGTATTTTTCTGATGATGAGTGATGTTGAGCATTGTTTCACGTGTCTGTTAGCCATCTGGATGCCTTCTTTGGAGAAGTGTCTTTTCATGTCTTTTTTTTTTCATGTCCATTTCTTCACTGGATTATTTGTTTTTGGGTGTTGAGTTTGATAAGTTCTTTATAGATTTTGGATACCAACCCTTTTTTTAAAATTTATTTATTTATTTATTTATTTTTAAATTCCATAATATTTTATTGTCAAATTGTTTTCCATACAACACCAAGTGCTCTTCCCCTCAACTGCCCTCCACCATCACCACCACCAACCCTTTATCGGATATGTCATTTGCAAATATCTTTTCCCATTCCATCATTTCCCTTTCAGTTTTGCTGATTGTTTCTTTTGCTGTGCAGAAGCTTTTTATTTTGATTAGGTCCGAAGTTCCTGTTTGCTTTTGTTTCCCTTGCCTCCACAGATGTGTTGAGTAAAAAGTGCTGAGATGAAGGTCAAAGAGGTTTTGCCTGCTTTCTCTTCTAAAATTTTGTGGTTTCCTGTCTTATATTTAGGT
>NW_021906046.1:0-555 GCF_006229205.1 Suricata suricatta | reverse complement strand
CCCCTTCAGTCCATGGTTCGTTTTCAGTATTCAGTAGTCTCCCTTGATCTGTGTCCCTCACTCTCCCCCGCTCTCTTTCCCCCTTCCTCTCCTCATGGTCCCCTGCCAGGTCTCTCCTGTTAGATCTATGAATGCAAACGTATGGTATCTGTCTTTCTCCGCCTGACTTATTTTGCTTAGCATGACACCCTCAAGGTCCGTCCACTTTGCTACAAATGGCCAGATTTCATTCTTTCTCATTGCCATGTAATACTCCATTGTGTATATATATATATATATCTATATCTATATATATATATCTATATCACATCACATCTTTTTGATCCATTCATCAGTTGATGGACATTTAGGCTCTCTCCATGATTTGGCTATTGTAGAAAGTGCCGCTATGAACATTGGGGTACATGTGCTCCTATCAGGGAACCCACTGAAGGCTCCCAGGGAATGTTTTAATCTTGCTGTTGCATTTTAAGTTTTTTAAGTGTAATACTACTAAGGCAGGCCAAATGAAAATGACTAATAGTCACCACTGTATGTTAGCAAGTGTTCTGTTTT
>NW_021906045.1:0-1313 GCF_006229205.1 Suricata suricatta | reverse complement strand
TTTTTAGCAAGAAATCTTTTTATTTTATTTTATTTTATTTTGAGAGAGAGACAGAGGGCACAAGCTGGAGAGGTTCAGTGAGAGAAAGGAAGAGAGGGAGAATCCTAAGCTGGTTCCACACTGTCACAGTGCTCGATCTCACAAACCATATAGTCATGACCTGAGCTAAAATCAAGAGACAGCACTTAACAAACTGAGCTACACAGGCACCCCAAGAAAGTATTTTTTAATTAAGGTCTGTACATTGTTTTTAATGCATAATATTATTGCACACTTAATAGACTACGGTATAGTGTAAACATAACTTTTACATGTACTGGGAAACTAAAAAATTCATTTTACTTGCTTTATTGAGATTTTCATTTTATTGTGGTAGTTTGGGACTGAATTTGCAATATCTCTAAAGTTTGCCTGTGTTTTCTCCACTTTATTATTTTTTTTAATTTTATTTATTTTTTAGTAATCTCTATACCCGACATGGGGCTCAAACTCACAACCCTGAGATGAAGAGTCACATGCTCTACTGACTAAGCTGGCCAGGTACCCCTGTATCTTCTGCATTTTCAAATAAGCAAAGCAGACTTTGGCCAGGCTACATAACTTGACCAGTGTCACATGGCTAGGGTTTAGTAGAACCAGGTCCTAAACCCAGTCTAATTCTGAAGTTCACATGGATGCTTAATTCCTACTTCTTCTCAGTATGAGGTGCTAAATAAACACAAAGCTGTATGGTCATAAAACATAAATGAAATAATAAGGCTGACACAAGGCAGCTTACATTTTAATGAATACGAAGCCATGGAATGCTTAGTGCAAAGTTCCAGGATTTCAGACCTGCAGACCAAGGAATGTATAGAAAAGGGTGTCTGGTCTTTGGAGGTAGACGGACCCATTCTGAGTCTCAGCTCTCATTGCAAAACCTCCTAGCTGCAGATTCCTCATCTAAAAAATAAAGTTTTCCCCATCTCATAGAATTTTCTAAATGAGATGATGTGATCACATTACCTGACAATATGCCTAGCACACCAGTATCTGCCCCAAAAACGTCAACTTCATGTCACCTCAAGTTAAAGACATTATGAGATGGAGAAACCAAAGAGGAATTTATTTACCAAGGTAGTATCTAAATGGCAAGTTAAGAGAGTTCTCATGACAAAATTATGTAGAGACCCACATGTATGTAAGTACATGTATATACATGCATACACACGTGTGAGCTTTATATTTGCTAGAGAACAAGTTCATTTCAAAACCTTACTGTAGTTACATCTATGAGAGTACTCCCTCGTTATCCAGTGCCCTGCCAGAAAAAA
>NW_021906044.1:0-555 GCF_006229205.1 Suricata suricatta | reverse complement strand
CTCTTCCTGGTAGGAATATCCCTGCTCCCACTGATGCATACATATTCATTCTGCAAACTTGATCTCAAGCTCGGGGTTCCATTTTTTATGTCCTTTCATCTTGGGATGTTTCTCATACCCCTGAGTCTTTGTCGTGTGTCCCTCAAATATGCTTTCATAGCACCCTGTGCTGCCACTATCTTATCATTTATAACACGGTGCTGTGATTTTTTTGCTCCCCTCTGAATGTCTCTCAGTAGATCCTAAGCTCTGTGAAGGAAGACCCAGGCTCCTCTCTATTCACCACCAGCTGAAGCCCCAGCAACTATTGATCTCTCTGACCTATTCTTTGGGCTCAAGAAATGTCTGATTTTTTTTTTTTTGTCTTTTGAAAAATTATTTTTAACATTTATTTATGTTTTGAGAGACAGAGAGAGGCAGATCATGAGCAGAGGAGGGGCAGAGAGAGAGAGGGACACACAGAATCCGAAACAGGCTTCAGGCTCTGTGCTGACAGCTCAGAGCCTGACCTGGGGCTTGAGCCCACGAACTGTGTGATCATGATCTGAGCCAAAG
>NW_021906043.1:0-555 GCF_006229205.1 Suricata suricatta | reverse complement strand
AACATATGGTTTCTGTCCTTCTCTGCCTGGCTTACTTCACTCAGCATGACACCCTCAAGGTCCATCCACTTTCCTACAAAGGGCCATATGTCATTCCCTCTCATTGCCATGTAGTACTCCATCGTGAATATATACCACATCTTCTTGATCCATTCGTCAGGGGATGGACATTTAGGCTCCTTCCATGTTTTGGCTATTGTTGACATTGCTGCTATGAACATTGGGGTACATGTGCTCCTATGCCTCAGCATTTCTGTCTCTCTTCGGTAAATCCCCAGCAGTGCTATTGCTGGGTCATAAGGGAGTTCTATCGATAGTTTTTTGAGGAACCTCCACACTGTTTTCCAGAGTGGCTGCCAGTTTACATTGCCACCAACAGTGTAAGAGGGTGCCCATCTCTCCACACCCTCTCCAACATCTATAGTCTCTTGCTTTGTTCATTTTAGCCACTCTGACTGGCGTGAGGTGGTATCTCAGTGTGGTTTTGATTTGTGTTTCCCTGATGATGAGTGATGTTGAGCATCGTTTTATGTGTCTGTAGGCCATCTGGATGTC
>NW_021906042.1:0-555 GCF_006229205.1 Suricata suricatta | reverse complement strand
AAAAGAGGAATAGCATTTCATTTGGAGATTAGGAGGCCATGATTATCTTTAAGAAATAAATTCCAGGGTTCTGGGTGGCTCAGTCAGTTAAGATTTCAACTCTTGATTTCAGCTCAGGACATGATTTTATGGTTCATGAGACTGAGCCTGAAGTAGGGCTCAGCACTGTCAGTTGAATCCTGCGTGGGATTCTCTCTCCTTCACTCTCTCAGAGCCTCTCACCCACTCATATTCTCTTGCTCTCTCTCTCTCCCTCTCAAAAAATAAACATAAAAGAAAAGGACATTCCAAGTAGTCTGTGGTTGAAAGAGGAAGGCAGTCCTCTCTCTAGTTAAAAAAAAAAAAAGTAAATACCTAGAAAAACAGAGGTCATGTAGAATATGTCACATGACGTTTCTCATCACACGCAGGCAGAGTTCGGACACTGGTCTATGCAGGCACAGTGAAGGTTTTAAATATCACATCTAGGAATCTGCTGCTGTTCCGGGGTCTTCCACCTGAAGCAGCAGCTCAAGCTGAGTTCCGTCAACAGCCCAATGCTCAAGCTACATTTGA
>NW_021906041.1:0-555 GCF_006229205.1 Suricata suricatta | reverse complement strand
ATACCCAATCATTTGTCAAGGTTTGCTCTGCATCCTCCAGAGCCAGGGACCAGGGTTCCACAAGGAAGGGGGTGGGTTGCCGCCCACTTAAGAAAATCGGCAGCACTGGGGTGGGGGTGAGGCAAAAGCAAATAAAAACATCACAAACCTTTTCCACTATTTTTTAGTTGTTTTTTCTTGATTCAACATTTGCTTGGTTTTTGTAAACCTTTGACTCTTTTTAAGAATTCTGACGAAATTGGATTCTATTAATTTTTGCTTGAGATGTTGAAGTTTCTGGAAAGGAACGGGTGACTTTTGAAACTGGCTACTCCACCATTTTCACTGATTTCACGTCCTACTTCTTTATATTTCTGGTACACTTTAAATTATATATTAAACATTATGGATGATCCCTTGTGTTAGGCTTAGTTCCGGCAGGGGGTTATATTAGAGGAAATTCTCTTGATCCAGTCAGGTTTGCTTTTTGGTTTTGGTTTTGTTTATTGGCTTTTGGTAATGAGTTCATTTTGGTTTTGTCTTCAGTTTTAGGTCTTGGCCCCTAAAACCTGGCCA
>NW_021906040.1:0-555 GCF_006229205.1 Suricata suricatta | reverse complement strand
AGTGAGTGGGTCAGGGTGCCAAAAGTCAAGTGTAACAGAGCAGCACCAACCCACATCAGGAGCTTTGGACTAAGTGGTCTGAGTGGAGACATGAACGACAAGAATGCAACAGAGCTTCAGCAGCGAGAGGGAGAGAGAGGAAGGAGGAAAATGCATGTGCAAAGACCCTGCGGCAGAGTGGAAGGCGTGTGTTGAGTCTGAGGAACTCAAGTTCATTGCAAGTGAGTTGTGAGAGCAGAGATCCTTACCGGTCACAGAAAAGGGTCTGGACTTTGCTTTGACAATGAAAGGAGGCCAGCAAAGTGTTTTGAAGACTGTGGAATAAGGATCAAGGAAACTTGTAGTGATCCGGTTGAATGACAGGTGCGGTGGTATGAGGGGAAATGTGTGAAAAAGGAGGGGGCATCTTTGCGGTGTAGACTTATCAGAGGCGCCCAGGTGGCTCAATTTGCTAAGCGCCCAACTTTTGATTTCAGCTCAGGTCATGATCTCATTGTTCATAGGATTGGGCCCTGCGTGGGGCTCTGTGCTGATAGCACGGAGCCTGCCTGGGAT
>NW_021906039.1:0-555 GCF_006229205.1 Suricata suricatta | reverse complement strand
CTTCCTTGCCCTCCAGCTCCCAGAGCACTGGTGGCCATCTCCGGGCACCAGGCTCCTCGAAGGGCAGAGAATAGTCACTGACTGCTGGCCAGCTGCCCCCTGGAGAGGGTTCTAGAACTGCAGTCAGGGTAGGAGGGGGACTTGCTTTTCATTCTGAAGTGTCCTCTACTGTGGGCATTTTAAGAGACTGGATTGCTTTTTCAATTAAGAAATCTAGTTAATAATTTAAAAAACAATAAGGAATCCCAACTTTCTCAAGGACTGGCTCTAAGGTGAGCACGTAACTTAAGTCCCTGAGCCTGGGTCCCCTCCTGTGTACCGTTGAGTCTAAGAACACCTCAGGTTCAAGTGCTCAGTGGCTGACTGCTGGGCCTGCCCAGGTACCCCGCAGCCTCTCTGGGCCACATGTCACCGGTGGCCAGATAAGCAAAGGTGGCTGTTCTGAGTTGACCCTGGAGCCTGGTCCAAGGTCACACTCCCCTCCAAGTCACACTCCAAGGCCAACACTCACCTCCCCTCTGCCCTCCACCCCAGCTACTGCCTACTGCCCGGCCT
>NW_021906038.1:0-555 GCF_006229205.1 Suricata suricatta | reverse complement strand
TTTTCTAACTGCTTAAAAAAAAACACATCATGTTTGTATTATGTTTCTTTGAAAGATTTTTAGGCTAGCCATATGAAATCACCGTAGCTTGCCTTAAAGTATTTGGTGTGGGTTTTGTTGTTTGTTAGTATGATTAATTACATTCTAGACAAATATAGGGACATGAGAGAAATTGAGGATGTTAAGAAGGAAAACTCTGGCATGCAATTTGGTTTCACTTTGTTGGGCAGCCAGTCTAAGCAGCCATTCTTCTGGGATATTTAACAGCTGAATAAAAACATCTAGGTATCTGCATAAAAAGTCAGCCTCTGTCTTTATAGTCTTGAGCATGCCACAACCATGTACAAGTGTTGGGGGAATGGAATATGTGAAGGTATATTTTTGGTAGGAAGTGGAGAAGGTAAGATGGAGGGGTAGGAGGCTCTGCTCTTACTAATAAATGGAATTTATTTATAAGCCTGCCACCTGATTAAATTATAGGCTGGCTGAATAATAACAGAAAAGATTTTAGAGCTCACCTAATCAAACTTCTTTATTTTGCATATAAGGAAATGA
>NW_021906037.1:0-555 GCF_006229205.1 Suricata suricatta | reverse complement strand
GGAGACACATGTTTACCTTCTTCTAATGAGCAAAACCACTCCTCACTGTCAAACGAATCAGCCAAATCAGCTTCTCTTCTGTCAGAAAACGTCTGACTTCATATTTAACCCAAATAAACATGCGATTATACATTTCCATGACAACCATCTCCCTTCTGAACACAGGGATGAGCCGGAGGTAAGAGGACCTGGGTCTTCTCACGTCAGTTTGAAAAGATGGCAAGTGTAACTCGCTAGATTTTATAATATTTACAATGTAAATGGCGCCACGCGTTACTCCCTCCAAATCAGAACTTCCCTTTTTTTGCGAGGCTTGCTTATCAATGAAATCATGTTCCCAAGTTAAAGCCAGCCTTAAAGCATGGATAAAAGACATACGACTTGATAATTTCTGCACAGTCATTGTAACAGTTGGGACTGGTTACATATTTGCTGGCTGCATGCAAAGTGAAAATCCAGGGCCTCTTATTCAAAAATTAAGTATTTCATGATGGCCAACAGCAGGGCGTTAAAGCTGGTGTGGATTCTACTGGGTGGGGTCCCTCTAAGAGCAGG
>NW_021906036.1:0-555 GCF_006229205.1 Suricata suricatta | reverse complement strand
CACGCATACGTCACTGAAGCATGCTAGGAAAAACACAGGGGAGAGCAGGGAGAGACTCCCTATTGTCCATCACATTCCAGGGCAGCACAAACAGCTCTGGCAGTCCTGATAGCAGGCTTTAGGGGGCATCTTCCCATTTTGGCACTAGTGCTTTTAAGCTGCACAATTACGGGCATGCAGGATCAGAGACCAAAACACATAGTAGTCTGACCTGGCAGAACTCTGGCTCCAGGCCTGTACTGCCAGATGAGAACTTGGGCTTGGGAGAGTGCCAGCCTTTCACCTGGCATGGCCAGTGGGCAGGGGTGCGAGCCCCCCAGTTGCAGTTACAGCTCTCACCTAGCAGGCTAGCAATGGGATTTGTCACAGCAGCACTCATGGGTGACAAGAATCCCCATATTCTCCCTGTGCTAATGGGCAGGTTTTCAGTATTCTCCTGTTTTCAGATTGTGGTCAGTCTCTTAGCGGTCCTGACGTTATCCAAGTCTCTGTGCCCCTGTCCTTATTTTTTTTCCCTACTCTTTTTTGGGTTTGAAAATATATGTCTCTGTTTAA
>NW_021906035.1:0-555 GCF_006229205.1 Suricata suricatta | reverse complement strand
TGTGAGATCATGACCTGTACCAAAACCAAGAGTTGGATGCTTAACCTACTGAGCCACCCAGGCACCCTTGAGGGTCAGTTTCTAATCTCCCCTGTGCCAGTGAGAAGAAGGCTTCCCTGGTCCATTAAATTTCTCTGGGTTGGTGTAACGGGGGGCCACTTTTCACACTCTGCGTCAGTGGGCTCTGGCACCGACTCTCTCCACAGCCACTCCGATCCAGGAGCTCTAGCCACTAGTCCACAAGGACTCTGTCTCCTTGCATTTGGGATGTAGAGATTCAGCCTTGTGCCAATTCCACAATTCTTCCTGCTTCAGAGCAGGTCTCAGTTCTTACAGCAGGTGTCAGTGTGGGCAGAGAAAGGTCATGGCAAAAACTGGATGTCCCTGTGGCCATCAGCTTCATGGTCACTTTGGCCCCAGGATATCGTGGACGAAGGGGTGGGAGACCAGAGAGGTTATATCCACAGAACTACTCTGCCAACATTCTGGAGGCAAGAGAACAGCTTTCCAGGAAACCTGCGGGTCCACATAGCCACAACCTTCCCTGGTCTCAGC
>NW_021906034.1:0-1313 GCF_006229205.1 Suricata suricatta | reverse complement strand
ATCTATACACTGAAATTATAAGGCATTGATGAAATAAATTGAAGAAGACACAAAAGGAAAGATAGCTTATTTTTGTGAATTAGAATTAAAATTGTTATAATGTCTCCCCCCCAAAGGTATCTATAGATTCAAAGAAATGCTTATCAAAATTCCAGTGGAATTTTTTACAGAAATAGAAAAAAACACAAACTAAAATCTGTATGGAACTCCAAAAGACCCTGAAATGCTAAAATAATCTTGAGAAAGAAGATAAAAGTTGGAGTCTATATACTTCCCAATTTCAAACTATAATAACAAAGCTATAGTAATCAAAAAAGTGTAGTGCTGACATAAGATCAGGCACAAAGAGCAATAGAACAGAATTGAAAGCCTTGAAATAAGTCCATGAATTTATGGTCAAATAATTTCCCACAAAGAAGCCAAGAATGTACCATGTGGAAAAGATCATCTTTTCAGCCAATGGTTCTGGAAAAAATGGATATTCACATTCAAAAGAATTAAAATGAACCCCTACCTCACATTTACTTATGAAAATTAACTCAAGATGGATTAAATACCTAAATGTAAGAACAGAAATAATAAAATCCCTGGGGGGGTAAAAACATAGGGAGAAAGCTCTTTGATATTGGGGTTTGCAATGATATTTTGGATATAACACCAAGAGTATAATTATTAAAAACAAACAAACAAAGCAAAACAAGTGAGAACATATCAAAGTAAAAAAGTTCTGCACAGCAAAAGTAATAATCCACAAAACGAAAGGGCAACCTATGAAATGGGAGAAAATATTTGCAAACTCTATATCTGATAAGACGTTAATGTCCCCAACTACGTAAGTGACTGAGAAAACTCAATAGGCAACACCAAATAATCCAATTAAAAATGCAAAGGACCTGAGCAGACATTTTTTCCCCAAAGAAGATATACAAATGGCCAACAAGTACATTAAAAGTGCTCAACATAACTCATCATCATGGAAATACAATACAAATCAAAACCACAATGAGGTATCACCTCGCACGTATTAGAATGATTATTATCAAAAAGACAAGAAATAAAAAGTGCTGGCAAGGATATGAAAAGAACCCTTGCACACTGATGGTGGGAATGTAAATTGGTGCAGCCACTATGGAAGAGTATGAAGGTTCTTCACAAAATTAAAACAAAGCTACCCTCAGTTCCAAAGCCCCACTACTGGGTATAGAGTAATTTACCTTTAGGCACTTTTTGGTTTGTCATTGTTTTGGTTATCCAGGTCCAACACAATCCAGAAACAGATGATTCTCCTTTATTATTTAGGGTGCCTAATTTAT
>NW_021906033.1:0-555 GCF_006229205.1 Suricata suricatta | reverse complement strand
GAACTGCTCGATTTATGGAGACGTGTGTTTCTGATGTTGACAGATCCCGAGAAACTAGTCATACTTTCTTTTATATGCAAATGACACCATATGTGCCTCCATTTACCTGGTGGTTTGCAGAAATGAACCCCTCGCAAAGTGGTCTCTAGTCAACCTGAAGAGTGTCCATGATGGGTCTGTCTGCATGTAACAACTAGAGGCCACCAAGCTCTTTCGTGTCTGCTCTGGCATGTAATTTCCCACAAAGAGGCTGAGGGAAGCTTCACTGCTATTTTGAGCCAACAGATTATTCCAGATGCCCCCAAAGCATCCGATCTGTTGGGCTGCCTGCAAACAGCAAATACGAGATTCCCTGCAGAGCCTGGGAGAATGGCACTCTCACCAGTCATGTGTCATCAATGGCCACCCAGGCCCTGACGCTGCTCTGCTTGTCTCCAGAGCCATATGAAGTCCCTCTGACAGTTCTGACAACTTCTGGCCACCATGCCTTGCCCAGGATATCCCAAGCTTCCCATGAAAAACGGCTGTCAGTTTCCGTGCCTCCAATCAGAGGGC
>NW_021906032.1:0-555 GCF_006229205.1 Suricata suricatta | reverse complement strand
TAGTTTGAATGTTTTTCTCAACAATTCCTCTAGATCTTCTACAAAAACAACAATGTTAGCATTGTTTCTTCCTTATTAAGCTGCATGATTATTTTTTAGGCAAACTGGACTGGCTAGGACATTCTAAATAACATCAACTAAGAGGACGGGGAGTGGACATACTTGCTTTGCTCCAGACGCAGAGGTAAAATATTTTATAATACTGAAGGACGTTAACCATAGGTTTTCCAATGATGCTCTTTATCAGTTTGAATAAGCTCCCTTCTTTCCTACTTTGCTGAAAGGTTTTTATCATGAATGAGTGCTAAATTTTATCAAATGTTTTTTCTCTTTTCAAAAAACATCTCTTGAGGCACCTGGGTGGCACAGTCGGTGAAGCGTCCGACTTCAGCTCAGGTCTCGATCTCCTGGTTGGGGAGTTTGAGCCCGTGTCGGGCTGTGCTGACAGCTCAGAGCCTGGAGCCTGCTTTGGATTCTGTGTCTCTGTCTCTTTCTGCCCGTTCCCTGCTTGTGCTCTGTCTCTCTCTTTCAAAAATAATCATTAAAATAATTTTT
>NW_021906031.1:0-555 GCF_006229205.1 Suricata suricatta | reverse complement strand
ATTTTCTTCCTAATCAATAATCAGTCCACAAAAATCTATTAAGGGCTTACTGTGTGCCAGCCTTTGAGGATACAATGAGAGAATAATTCCCTGCCTTCAGGAGTTTACTTTCTATATTGAAGACAGACAACATATCAACCAACAAATTGAGTCATTTCAGTCACCAGGGTTATGGAGGAGATAAATACAGCCATAGATTAGAAATGACCAGGCGCAGAGGGAAGAAACTCATTCCCTTTCTTCATAGTTTGTTTGCTCCTGGTCTGACTTTAATCTTGTATTCTGTTTTCCATGATCTTCCTTTTAATAAATATTATTTTCTGGTGTTTTCTTTTTCCCAACATTTTAGCCCGTTGTGTTCATCCCTTAGCTGGCCAGCTGCACCTTTTTAAGAATTGACACATAATCTCATTGCATTATGCTCTTCTTTATAATAGTATGCTTTCTTTCTGACTTCTGAAAGATTTCTTTGTATCATAAAGTTCATCTTCAGCGATTCTTGAAATCAAAAAGCATTTACCTTTTGACATCCTGGGCCTTGAAAAAAAAAAAAAA
>NW_021906030.1:0-555 GCF_006229205.1 Suricata suricatta | reverse complement strand
CTATTGTGCTTAGATCACAAATTCCACTTGTCCCCCAGACCCTTTGCCTCTTACACACACAAGTTAATGAGTACTGTCTGATTGTTCACGTGTGTAAAATCTTGTGTCTTCACATTCACTATGTGGGTAATATTTTGTGAGCTTAATAAATATGAAGACAAAATCTCTTTTCAGGGCATTCGTCTCCTCCCAGACATTAGCCTCTCTCGTATTCAATTCCTCATCCACTCTCTTGCTGGACAAGAGAGCACTCCAGACTCATAATCTGCAACACTGTTTATGTTACAATTATTTTACTATTAATTTATAGTAATTAACATCAGTGCAGGCAAACTCCTTTGTGTGTGACTTCAACCTGACAATAAGAATGCAATTGAAGTGGGGTGCCTGGGTGGCTCAGTCGGTTAAGCCTCCAGCTTTGGCTCAGGTCAGATCTCACATTCGTGGGTTCGAGCCCCGCATCGGGCTCTGTGCTGATGGCTAGCTCAGAGCCTGGAGCCTGCTTCAGATTCTGTGTCTCCTTCTCTCTCTGCCCCTTGCCCTCTCATGCTCTGT
>NW_021906029.1:0-555 GCF_006229205.1 Suricata suricatta | reverse complement strand
GTCAGATTTAGATTGTGGTCTGGGCTTTAAGAAGTGCCCACATGATTCAAGCAAGAGCCACACTTTGATGACTGACACCACCTGCTGACACTGGCTGAGGATTCTTTGTGTTTTGGAAACCGGGGGAAGCGTTTACGTAAACTTAGAAAGAACACTGTACAGTGAGGAGAACTCAGAGCTGAAATGCTGGCACTTTGTGTTTGAAAACTCTGTCATCTTTTCAGTTTTAACAATAAATTCCTCCAGGTTTGTGTCCAAAGATCCCTGCTGCCTCTTTACCCAGGAGAGGTGCTCTCAGAAGAGAAGCCTACCTAACACTGTCAGTTGCCTTTCTATTGGCCAACACAGAGCCCTACTTATATTGGTCAGTGGATCTGAATAAACTCCTCCCCTGTCTTCACATGACGTCCACATGGCTGGCTTCCTAGGCCATGGCTGTTTCCAGAGGTACAGACGCACCACATTCCACAACTGCTAGGAATTTTGCCTTATCTGAAAATAACCCCGACCCTAACCTTGAATTTCAGGGCTCCTTCCTTCAAATTGAATTGTTGG
>NW_021906028.1:0-555 GCF_006229205.1 Suricata suricatta | reverse complement strand
AAAAAAATTAATGTTTTTTTTGAGAGAGAGAGAGAGACAGAGTGTGAGAGGGGGAAGGGTAGAGAGAGAAGAAGACAGAATCTAATGCTGGCTCCAGGCTCTGAGCTGTCAGCACAGAGCCTGAGGGGACTCTAACTCAGAAACCGAGAGATAACTTGAGCCTAAGTCGAAGTCGAATGCCCAGGCATCCTCATTTATTTTCTTATATCTCAATGTAAACTATTTTCACCTTGTTTAGGAAATTTGGGGTCATAATTTTTCAAGTATCTTTTCTGTACGTTCTTTCTCTCTTTTTAATTTTCATTTGAATCACCCATTACATTTCTACAGGAATGGTGGTTATCTCACAAACCTACATGATGAATCTCATGTGTCTTCCTGTGTCAAGGATCATAGTTGTATATTATTATCTGGTGACAAATATCTCATGTAATTTTCTAATAATCTTTCAGAATAGAAAAAGAAGTAATTGTGACCACTCCTTTTTATTATCTTTTTTCAAGGATTAACAATTTTAGAGACTTTATGTCTCTACTGTTGCATCCAGAATTCATA
>NW_021906027.1:0-555 GCF_006229205.1 Suricata suricatta | reverse complement strand
TTAAGGGAAGTGGCCCAATATACCATTAAAACTGCTTTTATCTCTGTCAAAGTACAGGGCTCTTGTTGTCTTTAGTGATATTTGAAGTGATCAAGCTTGAACATTTTCACACTGAAATTAAAGAACCAGGTGTCTTGGCCACATGGGCTCAACAGTAAGAGTTGATGTGGTACAGAACTCTACACCTGACAAATTCTCAATAGTTTACTGATGAATGAATTAATTTCCTACAGGCATGATAAAATTTCCAAATGGGACCATTATGAAAATGTGATTTGATATACTGAACTCTCTCTGAGGGTGCATTCTCTCCAAGTGTTTGGATTAAATCTTACATTTAGCAGCAAGATCTGGCTGACTCTGAAATATATATATATATACATATATATTATATATTTATACACATACATATGCATATATTCACAAAATCACAAACATGAAGACACATCAAAGACTATTTTTCTACCAGATATGCATTCACGGAAAGCTCTATATTGAAGCATGTTAGTGTCTTGGTGTCAGAAATCTATAAACATCCCTAATATAATTAGGTCC
>NW_021906026.1:0-555 GCF_006229205.1 Suricata suricatta | reverse complement strand
GGGGGGCACCTGGATGGCTCAGTCGGTTTAGCATTCGACTTTGGCTCAGGTCATGATCTCACGATTTGTGTGTTCAAGCTCCACATCAGTCCTGCACAGAGCCTGATTCAGATCCTCTCTCTCCTCTCTCTGCACCTTCCCCACTCCCACTTTCTCTTTCTCTCTCAAAAATAAACATTAAAAAAAAACTTTTAAAAATGTCTTAATGATTCTTGTCAGTTTACTCTCCCACTTAAATCTGAGCATCTGTGGATCAAGTTCTGCAAAATATATTCTGTTGGAATTTTAACTAAAATTACGTCAAATCTATAATCACTTGGGGGAGAATTGCCCTTTTCTATTATAAGTTTTTCTACCATGAGCATAATCACATCTCCATTTACTTATTTTCCTTATTGTAATTGAATGTAATTGTATATTTTTCTACATAAAAGACCTGCACAGCTCTTGTTAGATGTATGCTGGTGATTCACCCATTGCTCTCGGGTGTGCCCTGTCGGGTGTGCCCTGTCGGGTGTGCCCTCTCAGGTGTGCCCTCTCGGGTGTGCCCTGTCG
>NW_021906025.1:0-555 GCF_006229205.1 Suricata suricatta | reverse complement strand
GTCATCAGCAGAGCCAGATCGAGATCAAGTGTAGAATGATGCTACATCCTGACACACTTGTTTGTGGAATACAGGGTAATCCATTATGTACATGATGTCTGACAAGTCTAGTTTTAGTGACATGGTACTCGACTTTGAACTCATGCTGTTTCTTTTATCTTGGATTAACTTATTTACGGATGAACCCAAGAGAGCTAAAAGCACTTAGAACTAAGATTAGAAGACTACTTCCTTAACACAACCAGTTCAAAAATATGTCTCAAAATATACTTAATGGTGACATATCATTATGTTCCTATGAAAACGAGGTACAAGATAAGTACGCTTGCCTTCAAAATTTACAGTTTTTCTCCTGGACATTCTAGATAATGCAGCAAGTCAAGAAAAATATGAGGGGAAAAGGGGAGATAAAATCATCAGGTGCAAATGATATTACTTTCCTAACCTAAAAATAGAAGGTTATGATAATGAAGCATTACAAGGGAAGAAATTGCAGGAGTGACCAAAAAATTGTACAAAAATCATTAAACTTAAAAAACTAATTGTATGAAATGT
>NW_021906024.1:0-555 GCF_006229205.1 Suricata suricatta | reverse complement strand
AGTCCATTGCTAATTAACCAACTCACTTGCTGTTAGAATGGCACTTTTGTCACTGTCTTAAATAATATACTGGGATTACTGTGAGTCTCTCGGTGTGATCATTTTGTGTTATTTTATTAGACTATGCAAGGCCCAGTGGTTTTCTCACCACAGCATTTTAAAAATTTTTAGTTTATGTTTTCAGGAAAGCCACACTTTCTTTCTGCTTCCTCTAAACTTAAATGGAAGTTATCATCTATACTACTAACTCAACACTTATTTCTTGTGTTTCCTTCACTCATCCAACTCATACCTGGAGCATTTATTATGGCTCATGCACTATTCTGAACACCTTTTAATATTTCTGGTTATATTTTTAAGGTTATATATTTAGGGAAGCATACAACCCTCAGCTAAGTTTGCAACGCGGTCATGCCAAAGAAATAGATATATTTATTATGTATATATACTACTATTTAATGAATCTAGCACTTACCTACATGGGCTCTCTTTTAGTATAATATGACATCCGGAACCAAATTACATCAAACTACTGTGATTCAAATGCTGGATTCA
>NW_021906023.1:0-1313 GCF_006229205.1 Suricata suricatta | reverse complement strand
GTTCTTGTTCTCTTTCTCTACAAGGCTAATAGGGAGAGAGTAGAGGAATAATTTAAGATTAGGGCATTTCACTGCAAATAGAATACTCTGAACAAGGGGGGCCTTGGATTGTAGAGAGTTGCTGATGACTGAAACAGGAGAGAAAGAGTAAGGATGCAAAAACAAATGCAAAAGAGAAAGGTAGAGGGCAATGGTGTACAACAATAGAAAACAGATTTTGGGAAGCTATTTTAGCCATGAACTGAGACGGACGTTAGGTTTTCACATATACCCAAATCACTAATTATACTTTTGCACCTATTCTGAGAGTGTGCTCTGAGAACTAGAACACCAAAAGGAAACTTAGTTTTCACTATATATGTTTGGGAGCAGAGAAAACAGAAGACCACAAATACTACCCCATGATTAAGTCTGGGTGGTGAGATAATGGATTATGATTTTAAGTAAATTATCTCATTGAATTCTCACAAGAACTCCTTGAATTAGCTTCTATTATTGTAAGTATCTTGCCCTAAGCCCCAAAGCTAGAGCCTAAACTTTTCAGTTCTAAATTATTATAAATTTATAAAACATTTTTCAAATTCTCAAACTAAAAATATTCTCGATCTCCTCTTCCCTTTTCTTTCTCTCCACCTCTTTCTGTTTCTTTACCTCTATCCATCCATATATGCATCATAACTGGGTAATTCATGGACTTAAAATGAGGATGTGCCATAAAGCAAGAGTTATGATTACTCTAATTCAGAAAATTGAGTTTCATTTAAATAAAATGTTATTTGTTTATAATGGATATTATGACTGATACTCACTATTCATTCCCCCTTAGATCTTTAACCTAAATCAATTATGGTAGACTCAAATCACCATCTTTACCAGTGATTCATTCCCAGCTATTGCCTTATCTCCTATATGTTCCTCATAAAACCTTAGTTCTAAGAGAGCAAAATCTGAGAACTTTTGTTGTGTTCCTTTGGGTTAATTTTCCTTTCTTCTTTTTTTATTATTCTTTTATCACATCTTCTAAAAGCCTTTTCTTTATTCCTAGGCTTACTAGATGCCACTCATCCATGTCTCCATAGCATCCTGTACCTGGTATTATAATAGACTTTTATTATGTTGCATAGTACATCTATAGTCGTCCATCTCTCCCACTAAAATGGAATTTCCTTGGTAACAGAACTCTTTTTAACTCTTCATTCTTAATACATATTACAAGCCCTAGCATGTGCAAAAAACTGAATAAATATCTGTTGAATAAATGTATTCAGAAATAAAGACAGTCAGTGGGACATAAGTGAATTCTGTGGATATCA